>NC_057801.1:216257383-216342589 GCF_018294505.1 Triticum aestivum
AACTGGAGGCCCTTGATTTCGTATCCAATGGCTGGAAAATCTAATGACCAGAGATGAAAAAGTCAGTCGACTGACGTGTAGCCTCATGCCGCATGTACACATGCACGCACGGAAGACACGCATGCATGTAGGCATGCAACACTGACATGTACACACGCATGCATGCTGGCATGCAAGACTGACACGTACACATGCACTCACGAACACACGCACGTACGCACCCATGCATGCAACACTAAAACGCACCCTTGCACGCACGCAACACTCGCACGCCTGCATGCACACAGCACACGACGCAAGACACACACTCAACCTATACATGCATGCACCCTTTGTTAAGGACATGGATTGTTACGGGTATTAATCAATCTTATCTGTGATAAGCAGAACATTGATGTTTGCATCGGTCTTTATGAATCACAACGTATCGAACGGGCTATCAACATAGTACTTAATTACATGAAAAATATGACGTCACACTCAATGAACAATCATCGGTTTATGAAATGCCCGCTTCTGACCGCCCTGGCCCACCAAAGGTTCCTCTGCTGTGCACTGCCTGCATTGGGTCACTGACATGCAGGCCATGCACCCAAAGAGCCCACACGTCAGTGGAAGAATGGCGCGGTGTCCTAGATTAGAGTCGAGGGCGCCACTCGCGGCACGCCCAGCTGAACACGCCTCTGTGCCGCATTCAACCATGAAACCCGCCCGTGTGGAAGCCGAGAAACCCACTCTGGACACACGTCCGTTCATGACCGGCCCGGCGTTAAACGCAACGCCGGCCGAGCTCCTCCCGTCCGCTGTCTATTTAATCACCTATTTAAACGAGGCCAAACGCCGGCCAAGAATCGCACACCTCCGCCGCTCCCCTATCTCCTCCACCATTTTGTCCACTCTTACAATGGCTTACGAAGAGTAGTTATTCTGCATCCAAGCCGGCTGGGTAGCCCGCCGGATACGAGCTATGCAGCTTGCTGATCCACCTCCCTCCCCTCCCCCGACGGAGCCAGTTGCCTCCCCAAGCCGGCACGCGGTTCAGCAACTCGCCGCTCAAGGCCAGCTCGACGAGGAGCGGTGCATGGGTGTCGTTGCTGCCATCCGTGCCGCCGCCTCGTACCGCGTCTCCCGTTTCTGTGGCCGAGACTCCCATGCCGGCGGCAGCGCCATGCAAGCAGCGACAGAAGCCGGGTGCACGGAGAGCGACGAGTCGGTGGCCAGCGCCTCCGCGTCCGCCGCCATCATCGAGAAGTAGAACACGGGAGGCCGCCGCCGCTTGGGTCCCATGAAGGCCACCACGGAGGCGATGCCGGCGTACACAGCAGGTGTCTTGCCGGATCCTTTTGTTGCGAGGACCTTCGTCGACCCCGTATGGGCTCCACGGAAGAGGTCAATGTTAGGATGAACTCGAGTCGGTGCCGACCATGGCGAAGTAGTGGCCGGTGATGAACTCGAACCGGTGCCGGCCACCATCATCTTCGGCACCAGCCAATGATATCAGTTGGGCAGTGGGGAAGCGAGCCGTCCTTTGCGCTGAAGCATATACCTCCGGGGCTCCCGGCAGTCCGGTGATCATGCTGCCGGACATGAGGAACACAAATCGATCGGCGGGCGACCATTTAGGCCAGGTATTATATACCTGTGCTGTCCAGAACTAGCATCGCGTAGTTCATTTGAATGTAATGAAATCCGTCATGTTTGTGTGAAAATCCGGTAATTTATATGATTTCCGTCATTGTTTATATGAAATATCAGTTTGTCTACGTGTTTGCATGAATTTCGTTCGGTTGGTTGAGTTGTTGTCATAATGTGTGCGGCTACGGTTGGATGGCGTAATTTGCGGGTTGCCGGTCGGTCTGTGGGCGGCTCGGGTGGCGTTGTGGGACAAAAAAACATAGCTCGTGCGAGCTCGTCTCCAACATGCGTGCTGGAGGATGCATGACAGCATGAGCACCCCAGCCGTTCCTCATTCATCGGTGGCAAAGGCACCGGTGGACAAAAGGGTCGCCAATATTTTGGCTACCCCGGGCAAGATCCAAACATCCCCTCCCAACAGATTCAAATCCCTCGTTTGCCGTGGAATTTTGCCATGTGTTGTTTTCATGGACTAGCAAGATGCCCGTGCATTGCACGGAACCTCAAGATGCATTTTTTACAAACTCCCGCATGCATGCAAGGGATAATTAATGTCCTCCTTTGCTAGTACCACGAGGCAAACACCATTAATATTGCATCGATTAGTGTTAGTGGCCTTGTATATCTGCAAATTGTAATTTTGATAGTGGCCCCTTGTATATAAAAATGGAGGGAGAAATATGAGAGATAAGGTGAGGAGGAGTGGGGCGTGGTGCCGTGGTGGTGACTGGTGGTCGGACTGGGCGGAGGCATGGGGATGGATGGCGCATTATGTCTAGGTTTGTATCTCTCTCACACACACCCACGTAGGTGGGGGACATGCACGAAGAGAAGAGGTGCACGCACGGCGCACGTACTCCCATCTCTTTCCCAACCACACCCGCGCGGGTACACGTTGGACCTCATTTCTGTACGAAAAAGGCAGCCCACGTGGTTATTTGGCACATGTATTGGTTGTCCACTTGGTGGAGGAACGATCGTCTACCACGGGTGAACAAACAAATTGCGACTTGACGCGTTATGTTAAATTAAAAAAAGAGGCAAACCATGTGGGGCCTACCTTAGAGGCAAGGCTCTATACCCTGGAGTACTTTTAATGTGTCCCGTCAACTCGTAGAACAAGGAGAAACTTGCTTAGTACGCCGTCTCCCCCGCCCACGGGCGCGGTGGCTCGCAGGATGAGGTGAAGCTGGAGTACTACTGTACGCCTTTACGCCCGCTCCCTCGCCCACGCGCGCGGTGGCTCGCAGCACGAGGAGAAAATTTTACTACTCCCTCCGTTTACTCCTTGTCCCTACTACGTACTTTGGTTAGTACTCCCTCTATTTACTTATACAAGGCCACTATAAAAAAATACATTTTGCATCTATGCAAGGCCACAAATAGTAATCGAGACAAAAGTTACTACTCCCTCCTTTCCAGTTTATGGCTCAATTTCAAAATCTCTCCAACCAAGGTAGACGGTGAGTGGTCGAATTAATTTCGTAGTTTGCACAATACGCTCGTTTTTCTCAAGAAGTTATGTTTACCGAGGCATTAATTAGAATGAATGCATGAATGACCACTAAATTTCCATGAACTTGTACATGCATTGGTTAGTTTCCTCTTGACACTGCTTGCGTCGGGTGATCTAACGCACCTCGAAATCCAACATGTAATGGTACTACTACTAGTATAGTAGAATTGAGACTTATCAAACGGAAAAATGAATGTTTTTTAGATGAGCCCTATAAACCCTAGTGGGTACGTACTCCGTAAAAACAGATTTTTCCAAAACTAAGTCGCCCCCTTTCATGAATTCTGTAGTATACTCCTCCGTCGACGCTCCCTTTCATGAATTTTATACTTCCTGTCGCCGACATGTGGGACATATAGCAACCGGGTCGACGTGTCAAGCACCAAATAACAGTGCAGAACAGCACGGGGGACGCACCCCACTCGTACCGGCCCAGTAGTAGTAATGAGCAATGAGACATCAAATCACAATGCCGCACCTTCCCAGACGGACGAAGCAACCATTATTTCACACTTCGGTTCGACATCATCTCAAACCATGTACTAGTATTGCTTCTGCCTCAAGAGGGACATGCGCATCGCCTTGGTACATCATGACACGTGGGACCGCTTGACAGGCCATGCTCCCTTGCCGATCGCTCGGTAAAATCACCTCATTTTTACTATACTTCCTCCGGATTGGTTTACTACATGGCATGCACGTCATTCTAGGTTGAGAATTTAACTGGCTATATATACATATGTGATGAACAGTATGCTAGCCTTTTAAAAAAGGTATACTTTTGTACAGTAGTACTATCGATGGATTGCGCCATGGATCAAAAATTGAAATTTTAAAAAAAGTGGTACATATAGAGAGCGCTCGTTGCCAAATTATGCATATAGTACTATTAAAAAAGCTAGTACGTGCTTAATTGGGGTGCTAAATTATATTAAAGAAATACTAGTACTAGTATGTACATACTGAAGAGTTAAAGTAACGAGAAGAAACATAACATAGTTCTGCTGGGGGCTCAGCACAACACACCGCTCAAATTAAACTAAGCACACCTGAAATTAAACTATGCAACTAATCTGGTAGACACTGCATTAGAAGTTTAGAACCGCCATGAGCAACGACACTGCCACCTTACTCGGAGTCCTCGTCCACGTCCTCGACTTCGTCCTTGTCCCTCTTCCTCTTGGCCGATACTTGTTTTCTTGAACCGCCAACTTGGCTATTGCTCTTCATCCAACCCTTGTAGATATTGAAACAAAGGTAGCCATCCAGTGCAGCGTAGTGGATGTGGTCTATATCTAGTACATTCTGCTGCCATGCATGACGATGAAACATGTAATGAGGTTTCTCCAGTTTACGGTACGAAGGATGAACCATGGCTCCTGCCAGGGTCAGCATTGAGGGCTGACGAGAGGCACCAGCCGATTCTTCTGGAGGTCGAAGGGGTTGCCTACAACGAGGCCTATCCGACCCATGACTTCTTTGTCGTTCTTAAAGTCTACAGTAACGAATTTCACTGTGTTGTCCTCGAGGAAGTTCTTAAAATCCTGGCACTCAACGTCGGCATGGCATATGTGGTAGACCAAGCAAACGTTATGTACGCAAACCTGGATCACGGCGGGCTTCTTCCTCTCTTTGTCCTTTAGATCCTTCTCTCGTCCCACGACTGTGGTGTACTCAACATCTAGCCTAGCGACCCACTCATCATGTGAGTTTTTGAACATGCATCTGAAGCGAGAAAGACATCCTCTCACCGTCGCGGAAGTACGGGTGTAGATGACGTCGAACTCATTGACGGTGATGGTTCTAACCTTGTACTCACCGCCGATCAGGGAGATTTGGGACGCCATGGATTTGGGAGGAGGGTTAGGATTAGTGGAACTGCCGTAATGTGAATGGACGGGACGACTAGGAGCGAACCACCATAGTATTAAAGGACGTGCGGGGACGAGTAGGAGCGAACTGCGAGCGTGCGAACAGCAGGGTAGTGGCTTTCCATTCTCCCATGATACGGGCTTCCGAGAGCCTTGGATATGAGATCGAACGGTTGCATGGCGTGATTCTAGACCTATGGGTGAATATCCTATCCTGGAGGGTTATTCTACAAATTTTCAGCAACTTAGCATGCGACCGTTTGATCTCAGATCCAAGGGCTGCCAGCAGCCCGTATCATGGTCGCGCCTACCACGACCGTCGCGTCACTCGCGTGGTTGCGCCCTTGGAGGTTTAACACGGTGCGTTAGGCTATCTGATGTTGGCATGTCATACATAGTCATCACTTAGTCACTCATACTACAACAACGTTGGCTATAAGGTTGGCTATAAGTGTATTTTTTACTCCTCTCTATCTCTTTCTTCGTACTCCCTCCGTCCCATAATATAAGAACGTTTTTGACACTAGCTAGTGTAGTGTCAAAAACGTTCTTATATAATGGGACACAGGGAGTACTAGTATTTATTGCATTTGCCAAGGAGTGACCTCTTCCAATGAAATGGTGTTGCTAAGTTTGCTTCATTTAATTAGCTATAGACTCAAAATTGTCTTTTCACCTAGGTACACGCGCATAGCACCGTTTCTTCCTTGGGTCACCAAACTAGTCTCTCTCTTCTTGATTAACTTGCCACATCAGACTTTATGTCTATGTGGCAAGCTTAAGCACCTGTAGGAGCAAGTAAGTACAATAGTGCGCTTTACATGGCATTTTTGCATATGTGGAGGAAAGAGAGGCAAGGAAAAAGTGGAGAAGTGGGCTCTCATGCAAGAGCCAGCCTCTACTACTACATGGTGGAGCATTGGGAGAGGCACCTGTATGGAGGTGGTCAGGAATCGGGAGACTCACGCCGGTCGTAGCGCCGATAATGGCAAGTCAAATCACGGGGCCCCACCTGTCCAGCAGTAACTCACTGTCAAATGACACATCCCTATGTTTGCAGCAGCCTACTCCCTCGCCTTCTCGCGTCTCTGTCAGACCGACTAGGCGGAACTGCCCCACCTACCGCGCAGGAAAAGCCCCACCCTCGACTTTTAAATACAACTACTCCCTCCGTCTAAGTGAGTAAGTCATCTTACGAAAACCAAATAATCCCACAATACTAAGGCGCGGTGCATTAACTTCTACCTTGTTTCTTGTTTCTTCACATATCAACCAATAAGAATCCAATGATATACTTTTTGTGACAAAGTAACTCATATTTAGTTAGTCAAATGGATGACCTAGAACTACGTGCAGGCCCTATAAACCGAGACGCCTACAAATAAAAAAACGAGACGGAGAGGGTAGTTCAGCACATATCTTTTTAGATCAATATAGTCGGGATTCACCAAGGAGCAAAACCAAGTGGTAGGCTGCTCCTGTCGTGTTGGCGTAGCAACTCAAGCAGGGTTAGTCCGCACACGGAATGGCGACACACTTAACAGGACCCCTTTGGCAGACATGTGGCTCATCCACCGTCTTGTTCCACGTGCGATGCACCAAATTACAGTTCGGAGCAGCGGTTGGAATTGGAGGCACCCCGGTCGTAGCGCCGCAGTAGTAGAGAATGAGCGATGAGGGGTCAAATCACAAAGCCCCACCTTTCCCGCATTAAGCTGGACGGACAAAGCAACCATCATTTCACCCTAGCGCGCAAGAGCATAAAGAAAAGAGAAAACAATGATGCGTGCGACAGCTACCTAGGGCACCCTAGGGTAGGGGTCTCCACTACAGATCCTTTTTTTTGAAAGCGCCTCCACTACAAATCGGCTTCTCCCTCGTCCTCTTGAAGAAAACCGATGATGAGTGCGGCGGTAGGGTTTGTAGGAGTACTACGGTGTGCGGGGCCACGTCATAGTAAACGCGTTCGAGTCGACGCCTTAAATATGTGTGGGCCGCTTGGTTTTACGGGAACGAGGCAGCATTTTGGGTTCGGGGACCAGTGGAGATATAGCACGTACAAAAAATTGTGGACGTAGGTTCGACCAAAAGGCAATGATGCATGGGCCCTGCATTTTGATATACTCGGGGCCGCGTGAAATTTGCTACTCTACTCAAAACTAGTAAGGTACACATGTATTGAACGCATGAGATTTCGAAACCAAATTATGAATAAATACACACTATAGCATGTAAAGCTTTGAGTCATATATGCATGATGTAGATGTTCGTTTAGTTCTTATAGTTCATCTCATTCAAAATCAATTAGTTTTATAAAAATGTTAAGATTCATGGGGTTGTGCATTGTAAATCATAAAGTAAAAAACAAATAATGGCAATTCATTTAGAAAAAAATAATCAATTATGATACAGAAGATTCTAGAACAAAGGAGACGTGCTTGTGTTTTTAGGTTTGTGCATTATGCTTAAGTTCAACCATGGAGTCTTCTAAATTGTACATGTGACAGATCTGGTGGAATGTTGATGATATCCAACGGCCAGTAGTGCTCGGATTTGCCCATCTCTGTACTGTCGGGTTAGCTTCATCCAGCGACCATCTTTCAAAGTTATTGGCACACTATATAGTTCTTGTGCCATAGTTGCATGTTTTGGAAAAAAGCTACTAGTGGGTTGTACTATCTATTTAGGAATAGAAGATGCACACATGGAAGTTGTAGGGAAAGAGATGACATGGAGCATCTCAATTCCTATGAGTAGGGATTGGAAAAGAGATGTCATTTGGTTCACATCATAGGAACTTTTCTATTGAATCTAGAGATGACATGTATCTCAATTCCTATGAGGAGGGATTAGTAAAGAGATGTAATTCGGTTCATATCATAGGAACTTTTCTATTGAATATACGCTAATGTTTATTTTCCTTTGAAATTAAGGGAGTATAGGAATCCATTCATATGAACCAAGTGGCTCTAAAGCTATAGAGATGATATCATGTTTATTTCCTTTGAAATGTAGAGTATATGAATCTATTCCTATGAACCAATTGGCTCTAAAGGAAAAAATCCTATAAAAATCATATCATATAGAGTTCCTATGATATTCCTCGACACTAAAGGATGGTTGAAATTGCTGCGGGTGATACGATGGTCTTTCTTTGTAGACTCCTCACCCATCTTTATAGTTACCTATCAAAGATGAATGAAATGATATATACAGGGTATTCTACATGTACGATTTGGTACACGAAAACTCGGTAAAAGTTTGCGAGGTTATAATTTTCAATAAAGCTATATGCACTGCATTCCGGAACGGAGGGAGCATACGGCAGTTGCTAACACTCATGTGGAAGATTTGTGTGTAGGAGGAGTGGCTGTTCTGTTAAATGACATGGCAAAACTGACACTATTGGATGCCGATCTAACGGTTCTTACGACATTCGTCACGAAAAGGCTTGTGGCGAAGGTTTGTCGGATAATGATTTACGGACACATGCATTGCATTGATACATGCCCCCCTCTCTCTCGCGCACACGCACCCTCACGAGTCATGACTCTCCCGAGTCATCTCACAGACTCGCACGTCGCACCCATCGTCTATCTGCAGGTAGACGTCACGCACATATGTGCTCTTCACACCCTACCCTCAGAACTTCTAAAAAACAAAAGACGGCACGCACATTTTATTTTAGCTCACACGTCACACACTTATACTATTACTCTTGCGGCGAACATTCTTTGGGCATAGTATATATTGTACTCTCACGAAGAGAAGCGGTGCACGCACGCACTAGTTCTCTCACACCCACCCGTGGGTACACGTAGGAGCGCATTTTTTGAAGCCGGTACAACAAAATCACTCCACTATATATAAAAGCGGGAGCCTTAGCGCTTGCTTTACTAGGGTTCCTCTCGTTCACTCTCTCATGCTCTCCATATCTAAGCAAGACATAGGTGGCCACACTCTCTCTCTCAGCTCACGGCTGGTCACAAATCCGGCCGGACATCCTCGACTAAGGCAGGGCGTGTAGGTGCATCGTCCACGCTGTCGTCAGCGGCGAGGGAGGAGACCAACGGCTGCCCGCGCATCCCGATCAGCAGCCATGTCGTTCTCTCCAAGAGAGCGCCGGCTCGGGAGGGCCTCTGACCCCTTCTTCCTCCCTGCGGTATTGTGGCCAAGATGCGGCCTCCCGATGCCGTCTTTGCCACATGCCGATGACCCTCAGGTATATATTCCTTCGAAACCTGCCTTGCTCTACTGCCCCAGCTCTTCCCCCTTCGTCTGGATCCTTTTCTACTTCCGTCCACTGTTACAAAGCCACCTAGACTTCTACTATTATTAGAAGTAAAGCTAGTTCATACAGTGAACTCAAAGCGTTGGTTCAAACAGGGAAGAAAGTGGGAAAGTTGTAGCATGAATCTAGGACTTGGTTCTAAGAGGAAACGGGGGAAAGTAGTAATATGTGTCACTGTTTAAATAACCGTATTTCGTATTTGCGCAAACAGGGATGTCTGTCTCCATATCGTTTCCGGATGTCTATCTCCGTATCGTTTCTATCCGCGCAATCAAAAGCACACACCTCAGTTTTAGTACAACTGTGCAAAATGAGATAGCTATCCCTCGTTGCCGTCGTCTAACCTCCCGTCTTCAAGGTATCCCTACATTGGTAGTAACTAAGGTAGAATGACCAATGCAATCTAAAAGAAGCTGATTCGTACGTTTTACTTCCTGATTGCAGTGCAGGGATGAGCGAAAACAACTGCATCCTAGTCCGGAATGCACTTTCTACCAGTTCATCCATGGACCGAGGACTAGCTGGCACGGCTGCACGGCGGTTTTTTGGACAGGTGCACGGACAAGAGGCATTGTGGTCTGCTTATTTCTGCGAATAGCGGTGCTTAAATTTAGTGGAATGCATAAGCATTTCAGCTGGTCAGTACACTACATGGTTCAGTTCAGCATTCCAGCTGAGACCACAATTATAATTGGTTATTCTGGAATGAGAGAACCTAACCCTGGATGGTGGCAACAAGAAAAAACCAGAGTGAACTCCAGGAAATTTAAGCCTGCTGGGAGGCCCTTTGCTCAGAGAAGCCTTGCTTGTTTTTTCCTGATTTGTAAACCTTCTCGTAACTGTGTCTGTTGTTGTGAACTAGTATATGTTTGTTATGTTATATGAATCATTGAGATGGATAAAATTTCTTAACTTATGCTTTTCAAGATTTTTGTGAAGACGAGTTTAATTGTGAGTGTTCGACATGAGCGCTGGACTAGCGTGTGAACGTTTGGAATTTATTACATTGTGGCCTCAATTAACTGCATGAACCACTATAACAAGTTCCATAGTAGTTGCTTACATGTCAGACAGCAGATTGTTGATTGTTAGCCGGTTGATAGCCTAGTGTTGAAGCGAGCTGAGCCAATGTGCCGTGTTTTGCACAACTTCTTACAAGTGGGGTGGCACCAACAGTGTTTACAAGTACTTATGTATACGTCGGTGCATGGTTCTTGAATGAGTGCTCTATTTCATCAAAACACACACTGCTCGTATGATAAACCGTGACAACTTATGTCTTACCATGCCATATTCATGAAAAAACTAGTGAGGAGGCATCTGTTTCGGCAACAATTACGATGGTTCTCACATGATTCACGGGCACACAAAAGTAGCAGCAGTTCCCATAGACGGATTCAAACAGAGTACTAGCCCCAGAGGGGTCGATAACAGGCAAGGTTCGGATAATTAGACACAATCCAAACTACTATTTAAACACTAGGTGGGGCAACTATTTCATGCCTCGATCTAATTTGGGCTGGACACAAGACGGACCTTGCCATGAACATCATCGAGGACGTCCCGCAGCAGCTCAATCCTATGAACCTTCATGAAGACAACCTTGTGGCCTTGCCACTAATAAACTTGTTTGTGGAGGCATGCCACGTCATCTTCCTGCGTAAGCTTGACAAGAACAGTATGCCTCACAAACGAAGGAGTAGCTTTGAACTTCTTGTGCTTCAGTACACCCTGGACAACACGCCTGACAACAGTCAGGCTGGAATAAAACGCTTCATTGGTATAACCGCAAATGGCTTCCAGGATCCAATAGCCTAAGGACTCTGTTTTCCTAGTGCATATATTCAGGTCGTCCGCCTCATAGCGAGTGACATGCACAACCACACAATCCGTGTCTGCATCAGGGATCTAATTGAAATAGAAACAAATTCTGAATTACTTTTTAGTATAAGAAACACAAGTTATTTAAACCACTATGTATAGCATGGCATCGAAGCTAATAAGTTTTTGCATTATTAATCACCACATACTTCATTTTCTAAAAAAATCACCACATACTTAGATGAAAAACCACAATCGAGATCGGCAAAGAAGGAAATCACCTTGGGCAGCTCAGCAGGGGCGGGGGGGGGACACATCCTTGAAGGGGGAAAACTGCTCCTGCAGTGCCACGGGGGCTGTAACCTCAAACGAGGCGTTGACCATCTCAGTAGTGGCCGTGAGCGTATCTGGGGTCTGCTTGGTGGTTGCCTCCATCTTCTTGGAGCTCTCTGTCTCGTGGGGATCAGCCTCCCGCATCTGCTCCAATATCGGCAGATCTTTGCCTAGTTCTCCTTGGTCCATCATGAAATTAACGAATACTAGGAGACCACTGAAAGGAAAACACAATCGCAATGACAATGAAACAAAAAGAGAGTGATGATCGGTTACTGCTTTGCAAAAGTTCTTTTTTTTCTCTGAACGAAAATATACCAACATCACGGATCCGCTGCTTACCTTCCCTTCGTTGGGAGAGAAGAACAGTGGCAGATGCGAGTGTTGCCTTTTTTGAAGACGGTGAGGGAGAAGGGGATTCAGCGAGGAATGAAATGATGGTTGCTTCGTCCGTCAAACTTAGACTGCGGGGAGGTGGGGTTTTGTGATACGACGGCTCATTACTGCCGCGCTACGACCGGGGTGACTCTCCGCCTGCATACTGCCTTCTAATTTGCTGGATGGCATTTGGGCCCGCGCGCTGCATGGCCTACATGTCAGTGAACAAAAGTATAACGGCATTCAGTAGAGGGAGACGTTTCAGTAGAGAGAGTGTCTCCACTATACTAGTAGTAATTGTTTTTCTGGGTAGCTGTAGAGTGTCTCCACTATTCTAGTAGTAATTGTTTCTCTGGGCCCAAGACAAAATAGCCAATCCACACTAGTAAATAGTAAAATCAATTCAAAAGGCGCTACCCACACCCAGCACACCACCCCCCCCCCACACACAAAAAACCTGGGTGCTCTTCTTCCTCCTCGCTCCCACCCACCTCACATCAGCTCACTCCACTCGTACCCCCAAATTCCTCACCTCACTCCTACAGAAAACCCCAGCTCCCCTTCTTCCTCACTCCTACAGAAAACCCCCAGCTCCCCTTCTTCTTCACTCGCACTACAACTAGGCTCGTCATTCGTTACTCTGCTCAAATCCGTGAGCGCGATGCGACGCCCTCGAGGAAAATGGAGTCGGCTGACCCCAGCGCCAAGAAGATGAGGCTCCCGCCAGCGGCGACGCCTGTTGTAGATCCCACACCCGGCAGCGCGAGGAGAAGCGGCGACCCCGCCCCCACCGGATCCCAGGAACCCATAGAATCTCGGGTGGACCGCATCAGCGATCTCCTGGACGCCATCCTTGGGGAGATCATCTCGCTTCTCCCCACCAAGGATTGCTGCCGCACCCAAGTCCTCTCAATTCGGTGGCGCCCTCTATGGTGCGGTGTGCCCCTTAATCTCGACTGTTATCAGCTATCTCTCTTCAATGATTTTGAAATCCCCAGAGCCATCATCTCCTCCCACCAAGGCTCCGTTCAAAGCCTCTCCATCCCGTCATGCTACCTGAGCAAGCATACCATGCGCTGCACGGTGGACGCCTTGCTGAAATCCCCTGAATTCACAGAACTACGGCTGCTTGAGTTCTACTATTCCCCTGGAAATCACATACCACATACAGAACACCATGAACTTGTGCCATCAGCACCGATGTCCATCTCGCGGTTTTCCTCCTCTCTCCACACTGCCACCTTTGCGCAGTGCTACCTACCAGAAAATCTGGTACTAAACCTTCGACTCCCATTTGTCAAGAAACTTTCACTTGTGTGGGTTTGTATATCGGAGGCCTCATTGCACAGCATCATCCACTCCAGTTGCCCTGCGCTAGAGTGCTTGGTGCTTGTTTTCACAGTTAGAATCGGTTGTCTCCAAATAAAGTCGCCTAACCTTGTAAGAATTGGAATTTCTTTTGATGGAAGAAAGCTCATCATCCAAGATGCCCCTTCACTTCAAAGGTTGATCCTTGATTCTAGTTATTCACCGTTGCAAATAACCGTCCTCTCTGCGCCTAAACTAGAGACCTTGGGTGTAATACATCATCTCTGTGCTCATTTCAATATGGTGTTTGGCTCCACAGTTCTTCAGGTACTTTAAATTATCATCTACACTTGTAACCATATGCTGCATTTTAAATTTCTGCGCATAATTTATATATCATCTTGGAGTACACATTTTGTACTAATATTATGTTCTATGCTCAATGAAGAGTTTCTCCATGGATGGCCTATCAATGGTGCTAGATTCTGTCAAGATATTATATATCCAAATGAATAGTTTTGATCTGAACAAGATTATTGGCTTGCTGCAATGCTTTCCATGTCTGGAGAAGTTGTATATAAAGGTGATAATTTCACGCACATTGGAAGCCCGCATATAGTGTACTAGAATTAACCGTTCAGCTGTTGCTCTTTCAACACTCTTCTTTTAGACCTTAACCGTTTTCAATCTTCATGTCTATTTAGGCAATAGGATGGGGTAAGAAAGTTATAACCAATCGGTGGATTCGTAAGCATCGGGATTTTCTCACTTCTCATGAGATTCGATTAAAGACAATAACACTAGAACGATATGTAGCCAACCGTCCAAACACAAGATTTGTCACATTCTTCCTGCTGAATGTGAGGTTACTATTGTCCATCAGGCTTAAGTTTATCAGCAGCATGGTTTTGACGGATGGGTATGTCGAAGAGCAAAAAAAGGAGTTTCAGGTGGGAAAAAGAGCTTCTGAACGTGTCGGGCTTCTATTTACAACATATTGTGGTCATAATCCAGTAAATTTTACGATCCAGGATGTTCATTCTATGGACCTGACCGATCCATTTGACTGTGACTACCAAAAACAGTGCTGGAGTTAGATGTTGTTGCCCTTTTCAATCTGGTTTTTTTGTAAACCTGATGAACAATTAACCCTTGTGCTTTTGTACAGTTTGTAAGCTGGAGTTAGATGTTCCTGCCCTTTTCAACTCGGTTGTGACTGTCATATTTTCTTT
The DNA here is from genome assembly GCF_018294505.1 of Triticum aestivum. Classification (NCBI taxonomy): domain Eukaryota; kingdom Viridiplantae; phylum Streptophyta; class Magnoliopsida; order Poales; family Poaceae; genus Triticum; species Triticum aestivum. The sequence goes on from NC_057801.1 coordinate 216,271,769, forward strand.
GAAACAAGGCAAACGGCTTGCCATTCGTTTAATTTAGAGTGAAATATTGTAACAAATCACAACCAAGGGAAATAACATCACTCACGCTGGCTGCTTGAGCTCACTGTGCATTACAGAAGCCAAGTGACTAGCCCCCACCACCCCCACCAGTCAACCCTCGTACTCCCCTGCGCCTGCGACTGGACCGACGCATCTTCAACGGCTCCTGTTCGTTCCGTTCGAGGCCGCCTTCGTCCTCCGCCTTGCGGCCTTGGTTCGCTCGCCGTGTGCGGCGCGCCGCCCTCTTGCATTGTCAATGTCGTCAACAACCGAGAGGAACAAGGAGATGACTGTACGTGGAGGAGATCACAGTAGGGACCCACCAGCGTCATGGCAGTACGCAAGCAAGTGCCTCTATAGTACAAGCCCAAAAATATGGTTCCTCCTAATGGTTGGACATCTGGGGCTCACGCCATTGTCAACGTAGTCAATAAACGAGAGAATTACACTACGAGCGGCTGACACCAGGGACCCAGCAAGTCGCGCAGTTTTTTTAGGAACAAGCAGTTTTTTTGAGACAATGAGGAACAAGCGGTTGTTATTTATACTAGTTTTAGCGACAGATCAGGGTAACAACGGGGCTGTGGCCCATCTAGCCAGGGTTCTATTTATGTTTACCACATCATGAGCCTAGTTGTGTTTTTTTCTTGCTGAAAATGGCTAGCCCAGTTCTATTTTTTTAAGAAATACCCAAACAAGGCCTACTTGCTTTATCGGCCCTGCTGGGCTGCCAATGTTTCAAGACGAGGAGAGTTTCATTCGGTTTGCCCAGAAATGGCATGTACATTTTTAAAACACATCAAACTGGGAATTAGTTTCAATTTTTTTTATTACAAGATCTTAAATTCCATTGATTTTTATGCGTGGACAATTATTTGGATTTTATATTTATATAAATGATTTTTCAAAATAGTTTGAATGTGAATCTATATTTCTGGATTAAAAACAGTTGACCGCGCCGAAATATGCAAAATTTCGTATACTTTTTAACCGTGGCCACAATATGGGGTGTAATGCTAACAAAAAGAAGATGGACTCCAAAAAAAATCTTAAGAATTAGCAAATGGGTTGCACATTATTAGAAATAATGGTAGATGGGCTGTATGCTGTTTTCCACAGATTTGAGGCGGACTACTACAGGTTGATGCGTATGCTTTCATAAAAAAAAGGTTGATGCACACGCAACGCCCTGTCAACTTAGTCAACACACGAGAGCAGTGACTGTTGGATATCCATCCAACGGCTGTCGTGCTTCTTCAATCTCTGCTCTTCATGCTCCAGCCGCTCAAACAAGCGCCGGCGGGACTGCCTGCTCCTTCCTCCCACGGCCGGCTATGCTGCCGCGCAGGCCTCACGGCCCCACCGTACTCCCATCGCTGGCCTAGCCATCCCTCTACTCACCCACACATGCTGTTATTCTCCAGCGACGGCAGACAAACCAGTAAACTCTCGTACTCCTCCGCGTAGGAAACAACTGCCGAGTATTCCCTGGCTCCGTGTCGTTCCCTTCCTAGGCCTCGCCGTCGTCCACCGCCCTGGTGCTCTTGGCGCGACCTGGTCAACGTGGTCAATGAACGACATCCATCGGAAGTGGACTGTACGTGGAGAGGCTGACAGCTGGGTCCACGGCCGCACGCAAGGAAATGCCTCCTTATTACACGCAAAATAATGATTCCTCCACCTGACAGCTAGGACCCACAGGAAGGGCCTCTGTATTTCGTGAAAAAAACGTTCCCCCGCTGACAGGTCGGACCCACCAGCTATATCTTCGCACGCAAGGAAGTGCCTCCTAATTACGCCCAAAAAAATGAATACCCCCTACTAGCTGGGGCCCACCATATTGTTGGGCTGACTTGTGGGCCTAGTAAGTTGACGGGGACGGAGGGCTTTGTCAACTTAGTCAATACTCCAGTGACCGTATGATGTCCATCCAACGACCATACTGCTTCTTCAACCTCTGGTCTTCTTGCTCCAGCTGCCCAAAGCAGCACCGGTCGTGCCGCCTGCTCCTGCCTCCCGTGGCTGGCTGTGCTACCGCCTGCTCCTGCCTCCCGTGGCCCGGCTCCGCGTCGTCCCCTTCCTAGGCCTCGCCGTCGTCCACCGCCGTGGTGCTCTCGGCGCGGCGTGGTCAATGTGGTCAACGACCGACTTCCATCGGAAGAGTACTGTACGTGGAGAGGCTGATAGCTGGGTCCACTGCAGCCGCAAGGAGTGCCTCCTTATTACGCGGAAAATAATTATTCCTCCACCTGACAGCGGGGACCCACCAGACGGGCCACCAGTATTTTGTGAAATAAATCGTTTCCCCCTGACTGCTGGGACCCACCAGACGGGCCACCGTATTTCGCAAAAAAACGTTCCCCCGCTGTCAGCTCGGACCCATCGGAAGTGCCTCCTTATTATGCACAAAAAAATGAATACTCCCCCGGCTAGCTGGGACCCACCTTGGTGAGGCTGTCTTGTGGGCCTACTAAGTTGACGGGGACGAAGGGCTTTGTCAACTTAGTCAATACGAACGATTCTAGCTCCAGTGACCGTACGTTGTCCATCCAACGGCCGTAGTGCTTCTTCAACCTCTGGTCTTCTTGCTCCAGCCGCCCAAAGCAGCGCCAGTCGTGCCGCACGCTCCTGCCTCCCGTGGACGGCTGTGCTGCCGCGGAGGCCTCACCGCCCCCTACTATTCCCACCGCTGGCCAGGCCCTACGGCGACGGCAGCCTCACACCGCAGCCGAACCAGTGAACCCTCGTACTCCTCTCCATGCGGGCTTCCACTACCGCGTCTTCCCCGGCTCCGCGTCGCCCCCTTCCTAGGCCTCATCGTCGTCCACCGCCGTGGTGCTCTCCGCGCGGTGTGGTCAACGTGGTCAAGGAACGACTTCCATCGGAAGAGTACAGTACGTGGAGAGGCTGACAGCTGGGTCCACGGCCACAACCCAGTTTTTTTGTGATTTGCCAATTAAGTCGCTTTATCAGGCCTGTTGGGCTGCAAATCTTTCAAGACGAGGAGAGCTTTCATTCGGCTGGCCGAGAAAATGGCCCATCAGTAATGAGAAATGGGCTGTACATTTTTAAAACACATCAAACCGGCAATTAGTTTCAAATATATATTTTTCATTTCAAGATTTTAAATTACATTAATTTTTATGCGTGGAGAATTTGTTGGATTTTATATTGATATACATTTATTTTTAAAATCAGTTTGAATGTGAGTCGAAATTTCGGGATTAAAAACAGTTCGGACCGCACCGAAATATGCAAAATTTCGTATAATTTTTTAACCGTGGCCACAATATGGGATGTAATGCTAACAAAAAGAATATGGGCTCCAAAAAAACCTTAAGAATTAGCAAATGGGCTGTAAATTATTAGAAATAATGGCAGATGGGCTGTATGCCGTTTTCCACAGATTTGAGGCTTTCCTAAAAAAAGGTTGACGCACAAGCAGTGACGGTTGGATGTCCATCCAACAGCCGTCATGCTTCTTCAATCTCTACTCTTCCTGCTTCAGCCGCTCAAACAAGCGCCGGCGGGACTGCCTGCTCCCTCCTCCTTGCGGCTGGCTGTGCTGCCGCGCAGGCCTCACCGCCCCACCGTACTCCCATCGCTGGCCTAGCCATCCCTCTACTCACCCACACCTGCTGTTATTCTCCGGCGATGGCAGACGAACCAGTAAACCCTCGTATAGTCGTACTCCCCTCCGCGTGGGCATCCACTGCCGTGTCTTCCCCGGCTCCGCGTCGTCCCCTTCCTAGGTCTCGCCGTCATCCACTGCCGTGGTGCTCTGGCGCGGCGTGGTCAATGTGGTCAACGGCCGACTTCCATCGGACGTGGACTGTACGTGGAGAGGCTGACAGCTGGGTCCACGGCCGTAGTAAGGAAGTGCCTCCTTATTACGCGCAAAATAATTATTCCTCCACCTGACAGCGGGGACCCACCAGACGGGCCACCATATTTCACGAAAAAACGTTTCCCCCCTGACTGCTGGGACCCACCAGCTACACCTTCGCACGCAAGGAAGTGCGTCCGGGCAAAAAAAAATGGTTCGCCCCCCTGACTGCTGGGACCCACCAGCTACATCTTCGCATGCAAGGAAGTGCGTCCAGGAAAAAAAAACAAAACGATTCGCCCCCATGACTGCTGGGACCCACCAGCTACATCTTCGCAGGCAAGGAAGTGCCTGACAGTCGGGACCCACCTGGTCGAAGTGTACGTAGCGTTGTCATTCTGGTCGCGAACGTGTACGTACATACTGGTTGATGTAGAGGCACGCACGTGTCGTAGATGTAGAGGCGCGCACATGTCATAGTAGAGGCGCGCACGTAGCATGTACACGTACGTACAGCAGCGAGGGTGCAAGAAAGAAAATACGGCCACATACGTACATACCGGCAGGGTCTCGAACGCCTACTAGCGCATACGTACATGGCTGGGTCGGAACGGAGAAACAGCGTTGTCGTCGTGTTCATGGGGAGGCAACGGAATGCGTCGTGTTTATCAGGAGGCGACGGAACGCGTGGGAGCCAACCGGCTGGGTCAGAACGGAATGCATGGTCGTGTTCATCGGGAGAGCTTGGACGGAACAGGCGATGGAAACGAGGCCTGGCATACCGCACAACGGAGGAAACGGCCTTGTGTTCGACCAGCCACGTTCAAAACGGGATCCTGTTCATCAGGAGGGGTCTGGCGTACCGCAAAATGGAGGAAACGGACCTCCTACGGTCGAAACGGGGGTCCTGTTGATCGGGAGGGGTGTGGCGTACCGCATAACGGACGAAACGGACTTGTGTTGGAGCGCTACGGTCGAAACGGGGGTCCTGTTGATCGAGAGGGGTGTGGCGTACCGCAAAACGGACGAAATGGACTTGTGTTGGAGCGCTACGGTCGAAACGGGGGTCCTATTCATCGGGAGGGGCGTGGCGTACCGCAAAACGGGACTCCACGGGATACTGTTCATCTCCACCGTCGACCTCCTCCAGCCTGCACGGGCTACCGTCGACCTCCTCCAGCCTGCACGGGCTCCAGTTCATCCAGCATCCACTGCGTGCTACTCCACCGGCTACTATTCAACCACCCATCCACGGGCACCCCTCCACCGTCTACTGTTCATCCAGCCCTCCACACCACGGGGTCCTATTCAACCACCCCTCCACGGCCACCCCTCCACCGTCTACTATTCATCCAGCCCTCCACACCACGGGTTCCTGTTCATCCAGAGGCAACGCCACCACTCACTATTCATCCAAACCCCCCGCAACTCTCACTGTTCATCCCAGAGGCAGCATCGATCGGCTTCAGTTAGCAGCAGTAGCGAAGGAATCGCTCCATCGGGTTCAGTTAACAGCCATTGATCGATCCCTCGGCTTCAGTAATGCGTAGCCTGTAGTGCAATCGCTCGAGTTCAGTTAGAGCCCAATGCCTCGCTCGGGTTCAGTTAGAGCCAACGCCTCGCACACACGCGCGTACGTATGAGAGAAACGCGCATCGCTCCGCGCCCGACCTCCCACCGTAGTCGGCAACTCCCCGAAATTTTCCTCCCCCTCGCTTCTACCACCATTTTTTCTGTCATGGACGGCCCAAAGAATGTCATACAGCTGCGTCTCCGGCCCGCCCAGGACGAAAAGCCCATTTTCTATCATGTTTTTTTGTCATAGAAGTAGGAGCCCACCACATCTATGATGATACCGGGTTTTGTCACAATTATCGTCATAGAAGTGTCATATGTATGACAGAAAAAAATTCGTTTGGCCCAAAATTTCACGGATGTGTCTTTTTTTGTAGTGATGGCTATGGAAATGACATAATAGGTAGGTATGGTGGCTGTTTTGAGGAAGATATAAGGAAGTTTATGTGTGATAGAGTGTATCATATCATGGGGTTTGGATGCACCGACGAAGTTTGCACCAACTCTCGAGGTGAGAAAGAGCAATGCACGGTACCGAAGAGGCTAGCAATGATAGAAGGGTGAGAGTGCGTATAATCCATGGACTCAACATTAGTCATAAAGAACTCACATACTTATTGCAAAGATTTATTAGCCCTTGAAACAAAGTACTACGCGCATGCTCCTAGGGGGTAGGTTGGTAGGAGTTAACCATTGCGCGCCCCCGACCTTCACGCAAAGATAAACAATCAAAATACAATGCGCGCCAATTTGGTTACATAGTTAGTAGACCATACGTGCATGCTTCGGGAATCACAAACCTTAACACCAACATCCTTACTAAACACAACCATCTACTAGTACCTCCCACATATTATCATCTCTATATCGCAAAACAATTGCAAGGAATCAAACTTATCATATTCAGTGATCCACAAGTTTTATGTAGGATTTTATGACTAACCATGTGAATGACCAATTCCTGTCATCTCTCTAAATAGATATAAGTGAAGCAAGAGAGGTTAATTCTTTCTACAAAAGATATGCCCATGCTCTAACAAATATAAGTGAAGCAAAAGAGCATTCTACAAATGGTGGTTTTCTATGTGAAGAGAAACAGACAATCCAAACTTCAAATGATATAAGTGAAGCACATGGAGCATTCTATAAAGCCATACTCAAAAGATTTAAGTGAAGTGCAATGAGCATTCTATAAATCAACCAAGGACTATCTCCTACCAGCATGGTGCATAAAAGAAAAATGAAAACTAAATGCAAAAGACGCTCCAATACTTGCACATATCGCATGAATGAAACGAATCCGAAAACATATCGATACTTGTTGAAGAAAGAGGGGATGCCTTCCGAGGCATCCCCAAGCTTAGACGCTTGAGTCTCCTTGAATATTTACTTGGGGTGCCTTGGGCATCCCCAAGCTTGAGCTCTTTCCTCTCTTCCTTTTCCTCATATCGAGACCTCCTCGATTAGACACTTCATCCAAACAAAACTTCAACAGAAAACTCGGTAAGATCCATTAGTATAATAAAGCAAATCACTACTCTAAGTACTGTAGCAAACCAATTCATATTTTGTTTTTGCATTGTGTCTACTGTAATATAACTTTTTCATGGCTTAATCCACTGATATAAATTGATAGATTCATCAAAACAAGCAAACTATGCATCAAAAACAGAATCTATCAAAAATAGGACAGTCTGTAGCAATCTGAACATCCACCATACTTCTGGTACCCCAAAACTTCAACCAAAATTAGGAAAAATAAACAATTTGTACAGAAAGACAGTGCAAAAAGAATCAGAACCAGTTGGCGTTCCAGTTAAAAATGTAAAATCGCGCTCTACAGCCAAAGTTTCTGTCCTACATCGTACAAACCAACAAGCATTGTAAACATCCTAAAGGCAAACCTTGGCACATTATTTTTATAATACAATGGAATTGTACAAGGGGATAATTATTTTTTGATGAAAAGTTTCTGTGATCAAGATTCACAAAGTTTCCGTGAGCATGAACAAAGCTCAAGGAGCTCTCCCACTTCAACAATGCTTGTCTTTCTCACTTTCACTTTCCTTTTTGAAAAGTTTTGGGTTCCCCTCTTTATTCTTTTTGTTTTTAGACTATATGAAAGCACACAACAGAAATAAATGACTCTCTAAAACTTCTGGGTTGTCTCCCTGGCAGCGCTTTCTTCAAAGCCATTAAGCTAGGCATATAGTGCTCAAGTAATGAATCCACCCGAATCCCAAGGTATATCAAAGCCAATTTTAATTAACAATGATTTGTAATTTAGTAGTGAGCACAAAGTAACATATATCATGCAACAAAGAAGTCTAACTCTCTTCCTATGCATCGGCTTGTCATAAAAGAACAATTCATGCACACATAGTAAAGGCCAATGCATAGTATAAGCAGTTTCTTGCAATTCTATCCTATTGGAAACATAGAGAGGTGGAGATATAGTTCATCTCTCATAATAATTGCAAGTAGGGGCAGCAAGCACATGCATATTACATCTATCAAAATCATCATGTACAATGGTAAAAGGCAACCCATCAATATAATCCTTAATAAGCACAAACTTCTCCAATATAGTGTAGTCGGGAGAATTCAAAAAGATAATAGGACTATCATGCGTGGGTGCAAAAGCAACAATTTCATGTTTAACATAAGGAACTATAGCAAGTTCATCTGCATAAGTATAACTCATATTGGAATATTGGACACAAGCATAGCTAGCATCATCAAAAAGGGATGTTTCACGAGAATCAACGTGATCATAATAATCATCATAGCAATCATCCTTCGGTAAGCACGAAGGGGAATTAAACAATGTATGAGTTGAAGAGTTACTCTCATTAGAAGGTGGGCACGGGTAGCTAATCCGCTCTTCCTCCTTTTGTTCTTCGCTCTCCTCATCATCTTTTTCATCCAATGAGCTCACAGTTTCATCAATTTCTTCTTCCATAGGCTCTTGCAAAATATTAGTCTCTTCTTGGACAACGAAGACTTCCTCAATAAATGCATCAATATTGGCATTACATTCATAATTCTCATAGCAATATATAAGTATAGCAAAATTTTCAGGTCTGTAAACAGCATCATCAAAATTTTCACACGTTTTAAACAAAGATTCTATTTCATAAGCACCCATAAAAGCAACAAACTCTTCTATTTGTTACACATCATAGTAATCATATATACCATTAGCATAAGAAGCTAAGGTTTCATTATCATTAAATTGCATGAAAAGTCAAGGTGTGGAGCCTTCATCCTAGAGCAACAAGTATAATCATATCTCAAGCATAGTTGCCTAGCATACCACTTCAACATATGAAGTTGATCCCATAATAGTTTCCCTTTTTGTGTCAAGCGATAATCCCTAAAGTATTCACGTTGATCCAACGTGTCTCCCATAACAAAATTGAATGGGGTTTTCTCAGGATTATCAAAGTAGTACATAATTTCTGTCACATAATGAGCATCGAGGGTTTTAGGAGGTTCCCCATCTCCATGAGTAGCAAGTACACCTAATTTTTTTGGTATTTCGTGTTCCATATCCATAACTAAAGATAGAAAACAACTAATAATAGCAAATAAAAATTACTAAGTTATAAAGCAAACAAGCACACACGAGAATATTCACCCCACGCTATGACTCCCCGGCAACGGCGCCAGAAAAAGGTATTGATAACCCGCAAGTATACGGGATAATTGTAGCCTCTTTCGATAAGTAAGAGTGTCGAACCCAAAGAGGAGCTAAAGGTAGAACAAATATTCTCTCAAGTCCTATCTGCCACTGATACGACTCTACTCACGCTTAATGTTCATTTTACCTAGAACAAGTATGAAACTAGAAGTACTTTGTTGGTGTTGTTGGATAGGTTTGCAAGATAATAAAGAACACGTAAATAAAAAGTAGGGGCTTTTTGGATAAAGAAGCAATAAAGTAAATATAGCAAGTGTGGAAAAGTGGTGGTAGGAGTTGTGAAATTGTCCCTAAGCAATTGACTACGTTACTAGACCGGTAATCACTATTGCAATTCTATTTGAGGGAGAGGCATAAGCTAACATACTTTCTCTTCTTGGATCATATGCACTTATGATTGGAACTCTAGCAAGCATCCGCAACTACTAAAGATCATTAAGGTAAAACCCAACCATAGCATTAAAGTATCTAGTCCCCTTTATCCCATATGCAAACAACCTACTTACTCGGGTCTGTGCTTCTGTCACTCACGCCACCCACCATAAGCAAATCATGAACATATTGCAAACCCTACAGCGGGAATCCCTCACGCTTGCGTGACACAGAGGGCACAATAGGACAGCACCAATAATAAAACATGCAATTCAAACCAATCATAGCAATTCATCAATCACCGGTAGGACAACAAAAATCTACTCAGACATCATAGGATGGCAACACATCATTGGTTAATAATATGATGCATAAAGCACCATGTTCAAGTAGAGGGTACAGCGGGTTGCGGGAGAGTGGACCGTTGAATATAGATGGGGGAAGGTGATGGAGATGTTGGTGAAGATGGCAGAGGTGTTGGTGTAGATCACGGTGATGATGATGGCCCTGGGCAGCGCTCCGGCGCCCCCGGAAGCAAGGGGGAGAGAGGACCCCTTCTTCTTCTTCTTCCTTGACCTCCTCCCTAAATGGGAGAAGGGTTTCCCCTCTAGTCCTTGACTACCATGGCATGGGAGGAGCGAGAGCCCCTCCGAGATTGGATCTATCTCTCTGTTTCTGCGTTCCCAGATCCGTCCCCTCCATCGTTTCTTTTATATCCGGAGATCTGTAACTTCGATTGGGGTGAATATTTCGCCCAGATTTTTCTCATAAAATTAGCTTTATTGCGCCAAAAGAAGAGCATCAACCGCCTTACGGGTGGCCCACGAGGGTGGTAGGCGTGCCTAGGGGGAGGGCGCGCCCCTCTGTCTCGTGGCCACCTCGGGCACTGTTTCGCGTTGATTCTTCCTCCGAAAAATCTCAAATATTCCAAAATAATTCTCCGTCCGTTTTTATCCCGTTTGGACTCCGTTTGATATCGGGTTTCTGCGACAAACAGGAATTGGCACTGGGCACTGGATCAATATGTTAGTCCCAAAAAATAGTATAAAAAGTTGCCAAAAGTATATAAAAGTTGAATAATATTGGCATGGAACAATCAAAAATTATAGATACAATGGAGACATATCAAAGCTCGCGTCCTTTCTTCCGCGGCGCTGATGCGCGTCTTCAGCCACCTCCACCTCCGTGACCCTGACGCCAAGCTTGCCGAGCTGCTGGAGCCTGTGGACGTCGAGCGCTACGCTGCTGCTGTTGAAGCCATGAAGGGCCAGGTGGAGGCCTTGCTGGGGATGTTTCGTGCCCTCGCTCCTGCCCCCATGGAAGGCGATGCTGCTGATCCTACGGCCTCGGGTGGTGGGATTGGTGAAGGCAACACCACCACGGGGGTGGAGCCCCTGGTGAATGACGGTGTTGTCCAAGCATGATTTACTTGCGGCTTCTTTCCTGTTTTAACTCCTGCAATGTGCACCATGCCTCGTGGAGGCGTTTAAACTTACGTCTGGTATTGTGAAGACAATTATGGTTTGTAATATTTGCTTCGAGATTTTGCAGTTTTCTTCCTATTTGCTTTACGTTCTACGTCGGCAGAGCCCGGCCCCGCGCATACCTCAGCCACCGTTGGCCCCGATCGGATCACCAGGATGGGACCAAGGAGTGAGGGGCTACACCAGTTAGGCTCCTGAGTCGCGATGCTCAGGAGTCCCCCTTGACACGCAAACAGCTTATAGTAAGCAAACGTACAGGTAGATCTATCATTCTACGTCGGCAGAGCCCGGCCCTGCGCATACCTCAACCATCGTTAGCCCCGACCGGATCACCACGATGGGACCAAGGAGTGAGGGGCTACGTGACCAGTTAGGCTCCTAAGTCGCGATGCTCAGGAGTCCCCCTTGATGTTCAAACGACCATCATACCTTGGCTCCGCTCGGGGAGGGGCGCGAGACGACCAGGTCCGGAGGACCTGGCTGGGTGGCGTACGCTCGGGCATGACCCGGGCGCAGCCCCCGTGCCCAGCCCCCTTGTGCGATGCTCCCGAGGGGAGGTGTTGCGATGAGGCCAGACACTGACCTCTGGGCTCCCTAAGGTTGATACGACCGTGGGGCCGCCCTCAGTTGTTTATCACCAGCGCGGAGCATAGCGCTTCCATATGTGTACGGGCATAGCCGCTCCTCGGCATTGTCGTCTGCCAACACGGAGTGATACATCTCCAATGTATCTATAATTTTTTATTGTTCCATGCTATTATATTACCCGTTTTGGATGTTTATGGGCTTTACTTTACACTTTTATATCATTTTTGGTACTAACCTACTAACTGGAGGCCCGACCCAAATTGTTGCTTTCTTGCCTATTTTAGTGTTTCGAAGAAAACGAATATCAAACGGAGTCCAAACGGAATGAAACCTTTGGGAGAGTTATTTTTGGAACAGAAGCAATCCAGGAGACTTGGAGTGTACGTAAGGGAATAACTAAGGAAGCCACGAGGCAGGGAGGCGCGCCCTACCCCCCGGGCACGCCCCCTACCCTCGTGGGCCCCTCGTTGCTCCCCTGACCGACTTCTTTTGCCTATATATGTCCATATACCCTAAAAACTTCGAGGAGCACAATAGATCGGGAGTTCCGCCGCCGCAAGCCTCTGTAGCCACCAAAAACCAATCGGGACCCTGTTCCGGCACCCTGCCAGATGGGGGATCCATCACCGGTGGCCATATTCATCATCCCGGCGCTCTCCATGACGAGGAGGGAGTAGTTCACCCTCGAGGCTGAGGGTATGTACCAGTAGCTATGTGTTTCATCTCTCTCTCTCTCTCTCTCGTGTTCTTGAGGTGGTACGATCTTGATGTATCGTGAGCTTTGCTATTATAGTTGGATCTTATGATGTTTCTCCCCCTCTACTCTATTGTAATGGATTGAGTTTTCCCTTTGAAGTTATCTTATCGGATTGATTCTTTAAGGATTTGAGAATACTTGATGTATGTCTGGCCGTGCTTATCTGTGGTGACAATGGGATATTCACGTGATTTACTTGATGTATGTTTTGGTGATCAACTTGCGGGTTTAGTAACCTTGTGAACTTATGCATAGGGGTTGGCACACGTTTTTGTCTTGACTCTCCGATAGAAACTTTGGGGCACTCTTTGAAGTACTTTGTGTTGATTGAATAGATGAATTTGAGATTGTGTGATGCATATCGTATAACCATGCCCACGGATACTTGAGGTGACATTGGAGTATCTAGGTGACATTAGGGTTTTGGTTGATTTGTGTCTTAAGGTGTTATTCGAGTACGAACTCTATGATAGATCGAACGGAAAGAATAGCTTCATGTTATTTTACTACGGACTCTTGAATAGATCGATCAGAAATGATAACTTTGAGGTGGTTTCGTACCCTACAATAATCTCTTCGTTTGTTCTCCGCTATTAGTAACTTTGGAGTGACTCTTTGTTGCATGTTGAGGGATAGTTATATGATCCAATTATGTTATTATTATTGAGAGAACTTGCACTAGTGAAAGTATGAACCTTAGTCCTTGTTTCCTAGCATTGCAATACCGTTTACGCTCACTTTTATCATTAGTTACCTTGCTGTTTTCATAGTTTCATATTACAAAAACCTATATCTACTATCCATATTGCACTTGTATCACCATCTCTTCTCCGAACTAGTGCACCTATACAATTTACCATTGTATTGGGTGTGTTGGGGACACAAGAGACTCTTTGTTATTTGGTTGCAGCGTTGTTTGAGAGAGACCATCTTCATCCTACACCTCCCACAAATTGATAAACCTTAGGTCATCCACTTGAGGGAAATTTGCTACTGTCCTACAAACCTATGCACTTGGAGGCCCAACAACATCTACAAGAAGAAGGTTGTGTAGTAGACATCACGGAGCATGGTGCTTCCACTGGTGCGTGGGAGGGGGCTCCCTCTGGGGAGAGCCCCCGGGGCGTGTACAGCCCCGCCCTGACATGTGGCTTGCACGGGAGGGCTAGACGAGGTGTATTTGTGCACTCGTGAGCCAGCACGGGACTCACGAGGCCCTACCTCAAGGCGGGTTGCGCCTGGTCTTAGGTCTTGGACAGCTATGTGTTCCTGCGATATGGTTAGGTACAAATGTTGTACGTCCTCAGGTCCTAGCCCTCAAGCGGGCTCAGCCGCCGCTGGTATGCCAGGTCACGATGCCGTGGTCAAGGCCAGGGGTGAGGGATGGAGAGCCAGTAAGAGCTCCTGAGTCGCGATGCTCAGGAGCCCCCCTTTTAACGCGCAAGCGAATTGTATGAGAGAGGGACGGACCTATGGTAGGTGGCCATCAGGCAGGTGATAATCATAGGCAGGTTAGGTATGAAAGGCAATTCAGCTCAGGTAAACGCAGAATGGATACATGCCACTGGGTCAGACCCGAGCGACTTGGGGATGATGCAGCCCGAGGGGCACCCCCAGCAAGGTAAGCTAAAGACATAAGAAAAAGATACATGCCGCGGGGAGGGACCCACGCGGCCTGGGAATGATGCAGCCCTAAGGGCGCTCCCAACTGAAATGAACTTGGAAGATGTCACCTTGTTCCGTTGTAGAAGGGGTGTTGAGGTAGCTAAAGATGCGCAGTGAAAGGGCCGACCCTCACGAGCCACCGAGGCCCTGAGCCTCGGGAGGCTTTCAGGGTCCAGGCGGTTCCTTGAGGACCTTCTCCATCTCCGCTAGGACCGCGTGATGCCTGGCCTCCTGAGTCACCAGGATGCTCCGCAGGTGATGCTGGTAGGTGGCAGCCGCGTTCGGCAGGCCGAAAGGCATGCGAACGTAGTTGTGCAGCGGACCCTCGTAGCGTCCCACGCGCGAAGGCCAGAAGCGCTCCTGAGATGCGGCTCGGTTGAGCCCTGGGATGTCGATGCAAACGCGCAGCCCACCATCCTCGCCTGGATGGGGAGCCACGCCGGGTAGGCGGCGGTCGCCGTGCACGGCCCTTGCTTCCTGAAGCTCCTGAGTGGTCTTGGCGATGAACTCCTGAATGTTGGGCCTTCCATGTCATGTACCTTCCTGAGGGAAACGTGCCGCGAAGCTTGCCTCCAAGCGGTGCCCAAGCGCCTGCCTCGTGATGTGGGCGAGGTCTGAGGCCCTCTAGAAGAGAGCCCCTGAGCCCTGCCCGAGGAGGGCACTGGGCGCGCTTTCCTATGCGATGGAAGAAGGCGCGCCAGGCACAGGCGCTGATCCTGACGAGGCACCACCCGGGATGCCAACCTCCCGAGGCCTTGTGCAGAGCGGTTGCTTCTTCTTCTTGGGGATGGCCTCAGGAGGGTTCTCGCCCTTGTTGTTCGAGTCCTCGATTGCTGCAGCTTGGAAGGCACGCTCGAGGGAGCACACCGCATCTCTCTCTTCGCAAGGGACCGTGATGATTCCGCCGCTTCCTGGCATCTTGAGGATGTTGTAGCCATGGTGGGTCACTGCCATGAACTTGGCCAGGGCTAGATACCCGAGGATGGCATTGTAGGCAGGTGGATGTGGGCGACATCGAAGTCGATGAGCTCGGTGCGGTAGTTGTCACGCTTGCCGAAGGTGACAGGGAGGCGGACCTGCCCTATCGGGGTGGTGGAACCGTAAGTAACTCCCGAGAAAGGCTTGGTAGGCTGAAGTTGATCATATGGCACTTGAAGGTTGTCGAACATCTCTATGGACAGGATGTTAAGCCCTGCGGCGCCATCGATGAGGGTCCTGGTGACTTGCAAGTTGCTGATGACTAGTAAGAGAGCATTGGGAGGACGCCAACAGTAGCCGCACACTTGAGTTGATCTGCCGAGCTGAAGGTGATGGCGCACTTGGACCACCTGAGCGGGCGCGTGGCCTCGAGCCTGGGGAGGACTGCATTCACCTCGCGAGCAAAGTGCTTGAAGATGCGCTGAGAGGCTGGGACCTGAGCTCCGCCCAACATGCAAGCGATAGCACGTGGCTCCTGGAAGCCCCCAGCCCCCTCGTCCTGATGATGGTCGTCATTCCTCCTTGGCGGCAGTGGTGGAGGAAGGCCTGCGTTACCCTGCGGGCGGTCCTCGCGGGGCTGGTCCCTCCAGGCGCCCTCGCGAGGTTGGTCCTGCCAGCGATCCTCACCAGGTCGTTCATGCCACTCCTGGCGAGGGCCACGATCGTCCCATCGTCCTCCTCCTCGGTCGTAAGCCCGGTTGTTGTGCTCGGGGCATCGACCGAAGCGTCCTTCTCGAATCGCCCTGAGCTCCTGGCAGTCATTGGTGTTGTGAGTGTGGAGGTTGTGGTAGGCGCAGAACGGTCGGCTGCCCTTGGACGACTCCGGCTGGTCCCTGCCGCGCTTCATGTCTGGTGCTGCCGCAAGCACGGCTACTCCCTTGCGCTTCACGTACTTGGCCTTGGTCTTCTTTTCTTCTAGGTCGGTAGCAGGGAGCTCGAGGAGAGAGAGGCGTCCTTCTTTAGCTCTTGCGCACTTGGTCGCCAGGTTGAACAGCTCTAGTGATGTGCATAGCTCCTCGTGGATGGCGAGCTCCTCTTCATCTTGACGTCGCAGACGCCATCAGAGAACGCTGAGACGATGGCCTCGTCCGTCACCTTGGGGATCTTGAGGCGGACGCTGTTGAAGCGCTGGATGTATTTCTGCGGGGTCTCCCCGGGTTGTTGCTTGATGCGGCGCAGGTCACCCGCGGCCGGGGGGCGGTCGCGATTGCCCTGGAAGTCGGCGATGAAGCGGCTGCGCATCTCGTCCTAGGAGGACATCGAGCCGGGAGGCAAGTTGAGGATCCACGAGCAGTCACCGTTCTTGAGCGCCACGGGAAACCAGTTCTCCATGACTTTCTCGTCACTGTTGGCCGCCTCGATGCTCAGCTCATAGAGCTGCAAGAACTCCACGGGGTCGGGGGTGTCGTCACAGCGAGGAGGCAGGTCCGGCTTGAACTTGCCCGGCCAAGCGACGCTACGCAGCTCGGTGGTGAAGGCGCGGCAACCTGATGTGGTCACCGGGGCCCTTTGCTGACGCAGAGCTTGCTCTTGATGGTACCCGTGCACTGCCGCCAGAGGCAGTACACGGTCTTGTCGTGCCGGTGCAGGGAGCACGGGGGCGCCTTCTTGAGGCCGTGGGATTTCTTGGCAGCTTCTTTCTTGTCGCGCGGGCACTGGATGCGGTGGGTCACGTCCAGGGGCCGCACACCTTGGAGCCAGGGCGCCGTCTTGGGGCATAGGTGGTGGAGGCGTTCCATGAACCGCATCGCCCATACATGGCGGAGGGCGAGGCAGCGAGAGGGACGGCGCGGGAGAGCCCCCTGCGGCACTGACGAGCTCGGTGATGTGAGTGAGCCATTCTTCATAGAGGTCGTCGACGGGGCAGTAATGGAGGAGCTCACATGCCAGAAGCAGCGCAGCCTGCGCGTCCGCAGGGGCGCGACGTGCGTGGGACGACGAGCCAGCTGGGGTTAGCGACAGAGTGGCGGTGCAGCCTTCCCGATGCACCGAGGGGTGCAGCGAGGATGCTTGCTGCTCGTTCCCCGCCGGGCCGGTGGCGGCGTTGGTGGCAGGCGACGGAGAACGACGGGGACGCCCGCCGACAAGAGTCGTCTGGGCAATGCGAGCGGCGAGAGCAGACCGACGATCGGCGCGGGCTCGGCGGGCGTCCGACATGGATGCGATGAAGCGACGGGACGTGGATCAGCGGAAGGAAGACTTCGGCGCACCCCTACCTAGCGCTCCAAATGTTGGATTTCAGGTTCCGGCAAAACCCTTGAGGTTCGAACACTGGGGTGCGCACAAAGATTTCCCCCTACCGAATCTCGCTCTCAGCCTTGCCGCGATCCCTAAGCTAGATGAACTCACAGCATAAGAGACACAAGATTTATACAGGGTCAGGCCACCGTTGTGATGTAATACCCTACTCCTGTGTGGTGGTGGTGGATTGCCTCTTGGGCTGATGATGAATAGTACAAGGGAAGAACAGCCTCGCGCGAAGAGGTGTTCTTGAGCTGGTGTGGTGTGTAGATGAATTGAGTTCCTCTCTTCTCTACTGTGGTGGCTAGCCCTATTTATAGAGGCCCTAGTCCTATCCCCAAATATTGAGCGGGAAGGGATCCAACAATGGCCATTTTGAAAGGGGACAACTAGTACAAGCTATCCTGACTAAAGGTGGTCTTCGCCTGTCAAAGGCGCTGGTGATGACGCCGTCTTGGGCTCCACGATGACCTTCGTCCTGCCGTCCTGCTGGCCTTGGTCTTGTTGCACCGATATGGAAACCTTTGCCTGATGCCTCGGTACTCCACGCCTGCACTTACCCCCTTAGCACCAAAGGGGAAACAAGGACACTGCGCGCGCTGGTGCCCGCCTGGCCTAGGTCGTCATGGCTTGCGT
Organism: Triticum aestivum; assembly: GCF_018294505.1. Lineage (NCBI taxonomy): Eukaryota > Viridiplantae > Streptophyta > Magnoliopsida > Poales > Poaceae > Triticum > Triticum aestivum. Next base: position 216,289,633 of record NC_057801.1, read on the forward strand.
CACGGGAACCTCGCGAGGTACCCTTTGCCTTGATCTCTCCGCCTCCTCGCGAGCCTGCCTGGTGAGGCCGCTCCTGAGGAGGCCTTGTGTCATCCGCCCCACGAGGCTTGGCCCCTCGCGAAGGTCTTGAGGGTTGGTTGATGAAGACGGGCCGCACTGGGCCACTGGTGGACCCACGCCACGGGTCGCAGGCAGGCAAGTCCAGAACGCCGACAGAAGGAGGTGCATGACACCATTATCATGGGATGAAGTTGGAGATCGACAGTTGTTCGGACCAGACTTAATCAAAGACTCTGAAGAGAAGGTTAAGTTGATTCACGACAGACTCAAGGTTGCCCAGTGCAGGCAGAAGAGTTATGCGGATACTGAACGCAAGGAGATAGTTTATGAAGTCGGAGATAAAGCATATCTTCGTGTGTCCCCACTTCGAGGAGTGAAACGTTTTGGAGTCAAGGGAAAGCTAGCACCATGTTTTGTGGGACCATACATAGTTTTGGAATGCATGGGAGAAGTTGCATACAAGCTGGAATTACCAGAAGGATTGTCAGGAGTTCATGATTTTTTTCACGTTTCCCAGTTGAAAAAGGGCCACACAGAGATGGCCGATATTCCTCTGAGAGATACAGTGCCACTGAAAGCAATTCAGTTAGATAGTGATTTGACCTATGAAGAGAAGCCAGTCAAGATTTTATAGTTTTCCAGTCGAGTTACTCGCAACAAGGTTATCAAGTTTTGCAGAGTTCAGTGGAGCCACCATACCGAGGAGGAAGCCACCTGAGAGCGAGAAGAAGATCTTCGCAAGGACCACACAAACCTTTTTGCTGACCAACCCGAATCTCGAGGGCAAGATTCATCTTAAGGAGGGTAGGTTGGTAACATCCCAATTTTCAATTTGGATGTTATACATAGATCATCATATGCATATCATATTTATTCTTGCATTTTGTTGAGATCCTAGAAATCTTAAGCAACTCAAGGACCCAAGGAGAGAGTTGGAGATTTCACAAAATTCATATTTGAATTTCTTTCAAATTTGAAGAGAGGATCAATTTGATTTTATTATTTTCTCTCCAATTATTTCCAATATTTAAAATAAATGAGAGAAGATAATATGACTTCTTCAACCTAAGTGAAATATTGGAGAAAGAATTTTAAAAATCAAATTATTATTTTATTTTTATTTTATTTGCTATTTTATTTGAATTAGAAAAATATTGCATTTTTGAAAATTGCATATTAGTCCAGAAAAATGTTCATCTTGTCCTAAATATTAGGTTTGGACGGTGAAAATTGTTTCGGAAATTTCTAGTATTTTCTTTATATTTATTTAGGACTTTTCCTTCGCGGCGAAATTGTTTAAAGAAAAGAGGTTCAGACCGACTGGGCCGAAGCCCAGCCGGCCCATCACGCCACCGCCTCCGTTGCCGTGCGGGAGACAGACTCCTGCCGGAGTCCGCCGCCGTCTCGCCCCGGCACCCCCTTCTCCAAGTCGGAGACCCCCGGGGGGTCCTTTATAAGCCGTGTCGCCGCCCTCCCGATCCACCTCGCCAGCCCCGCCGCCTCGCAGCCTCGCCTCTACCGCCGAGCGCCGTCGCCGCTGCCGCCCCGCGCTACTCCTAGCTGCTACCGCCGCCGCCGCTCGAGTCACCGCCCCGCCTCGCCGCCGCAAGCCGCCGTTGCCGGAGCCGCCGCCGCCGTTGACCGATCCGATCCGCCGAGCCGCCGGGTTTTTTTCTTGACGAACCGGTATAACCCCGATCCATCCCAGTTTTTTTAGGTTTTTCTCGGTTCTTTCAGAATAGATCGGTTTTCGTTTTTATTTTAGTTATTAAACGAACGTTCGTTCGTTTTAACAGACGGTTTTCATTGGATTAGTTCTGTTAGCGAACGTTCGCGTCGTAGTTTTTTTCCTTTTTAGTTTATTTTCAGCCTGGGACCTATCCGCGAATAGTTTTGTCGTGATTTAGCCCCTGATCTTAAAACTAGCATAACTTTTTACTCGTTTATCCAAATTAGATGAAACCAGCGCCTAAATCTTCGTATCATTCTGTTATTTCCAGTTAACCAACTTGAACATGATTTTGATACTGTAAAATTTGAGTTTAGTTCAGATTAGTAAATGATCTTGTTTCTTCGTATTTTGAGTTTCGTTTCTCTGTTTGAGTTATTTCTTTTTGCAAATCGTAGCTAATCACATGTACCTACTGTTAAGATCTAATCCACATGATAATAATGTTGTTAGGTTTGAATTTTGTTAGTTTAAGCCGTTTGCTTGTTTCGTGTTTGATTTGAATCTTTTCTCAGTTTTCTCGTTGTTTCGTTTGAGTGATTACTTATATATGCTACTGTTTGTCAACGCTAGATTACCCGGAGTGTGAAGCTTGTTACTACGAATCTCTAGAGTTTGCAGATCGTCAGCAAGGCAAGTTACACTTTGATCATACTCTTCTATACCCAGTTTTTACTATGCATCAGTATCACCCCTCAAATATTTGCATGAGTAGGATTTGGGAACATGTGGTTTGGTTGTAGTGCTTGAGGTAGGAACCTAATACCTTTTGATCACCTTGGGAGTATACGTTATGCTTATCTATTGCTTATCCATGCTCGTAGACGGGGATCGGATCATGATCCACACATGGAAGTTTGAGAGTTATTTAATCATGGATAACATTAAGGTGGCAACTTTAATATACATCTGGGTGGATTGGTTGAGGCACCTAGGGAACCCAGTGTTGCCTATTTAAGGAAATCCCAGAGTACCTGTGTGATTTTTCCTACCGTTCGCCACCCAGGCTCAAAGGGATCATAAGATTATTCATGCTAGATACTTCCGTGTGCAGCCACAAGCATTATGGGCTCTGGCATAGTTGAGTAAGTTGCGTGAGCTCTTGAAGAGGTGGATTAGAAGATGTAGGGGAAACTAGGTGTACCGGTCCGTCCGGAGTAGAGAGTTAATGCTTCAGAAAGAATATGTGTCGATCATCCGATCATGGATGAGGTCGAGTCTTGTGGGGAAAAGTGCGCAAATCTCTGCAGAGTGTATAAACTAATCATGGTTAGCCGTGTCCCCAGTTATGGACATCTTGAGTATCTGGTACTTGAATTGTTGATGTGATCTCATCACTTTACTTGATGATTTTATTGGGTTAATGATGATACTTTTAATTGGGATTTGAGTTGGGGTTACCTTCTCAAATATTGGGCAACTTGGGAGTAGTTAAATAAATTTATTCCTTTTGTTGTAGGGAAAAACTAGCTTTATGCAAAACCATAAACTTACATCCTCCACCAGCCAAATATTGCATGTAGATATAGTTCTTGCATTCCATTGCTTTACAGTGTAACTCTGCCAGCATATTCAATGTGTTGACCTACATGGCTGCAATGTCTCATGTTGCAGACTATTCAGACAATGAATAAGGTGCAATAGGTCGTTGTTTTGCACTCGGCTATGCCGTTGGAGTTGATGGACTCATTTACCTTCGAAGCTTCCGCAATTATCTAGTTTAGATGGCCTTCAGCCATGATATTTTTGTGTAGTCATGCTCTTTATGAGGACTCGATGTAATAAGTGTGTGATTGAACCCTGTTATACTTCCCCGAGTATTGTGCGTGTCAGCATTACCGATCCAGGGATGACACTGATGCACAGAGACTTCTGTCCATTTGGATTATGGTCGCTACAGACATTGATAGGGGTCATCATGCTTCAATATGGTATGACTCGCAAGCTTCAGCCTCTTGTCACTCGCACTCCTAAGGAGAACTAGATAATACACCCAGGATGGGTTCAGCTGTACGTGCTTTATTAATTTGCTCACTGACATGCATATTAAAGGGAGGCACTAACTGAAATGTTCTCTGATGAAGGTTTGAATGGGCCAGCCTTTTACCTTCCGCGCGTCTGGTTGAGTATATCCCGGGTGAGAAATGCCTCGCCATTGACTCCTCCTTATTGAGCTGCTTAGTCGACCGTTGGAGGCCAGAGACCCACACGATTCACTTCCGATGGGGAGAGATGGCTCCTACTCTGGAGGATGTGTCACTTTTGCTCGGACTACCGTTGGTAGGTCATGCCATAGGGTCGTTGGACGCACCGGCTGGTTGGGAGCTAGGTCTTACACAATGTTTTCATGGTGTTTTTCCGGATGCTCCGGATCCGGTATGGGAGCATCAGGACCTAAGTATGATTGGTTTCTCAATTTCTACGTTAGTTCCCCTACCTCTTATCTTGAAGTTATCATGCATATGGTTTTATAGAAAATACCTGCGGCTTACTAAAACTTTCGGCCTGCTTAATGCAGATCCAGAAGTTTTGGGCATCGTTGAGTGTGGCATAGATCGAGCTTGGAGGCCTACTTAATGTGGCTTTTCAGCAAGGTGATGTTCACAAAGAACCATGTCACCACTATTAGCGCGCTCTACATCCCTATGGCACTCGAGATAGAGAGCGCTGAGACGGAGGATCAGATCAGACACAGGAGTTGGGGCTCAACGGTCTTAGCGGCTACATACCAATGTATGTGCAACGGTTGCCAGCTTACATCGAGAAAGCCAACCCTTCTTGGATGCCCTCTATTCCTACAACTATGGTCGTGGGAGAGGTTCTCTATAGGGCGACCAGATGTATGTGTTCATCCGCCTATAGACGCCATGTTTGATGCTGACGGCATCGACATGCCTACTTTCGGTCTGTGTTGGACATGTCGCGAGGTATGTATCGTGTTATAGTTCAATGCAAATTTTTTGTGCACAAGAGATAGGTCAATGCTAGGGGCTACTAACTTTTGTTTTCTGCAGAGACACTTTGCTAGTGATCAGACTAGGAAGGCATACAAGGCATTGAACGATCAGTTCGATGCGTACACTGGGGTCATCTGGAAGCCCTACACGGAAGCAACCATACATGCGAGATACCCTGGTGGTATGTCTGTGCTATGCACAAGGGACCAAGATTACTGGATGACGAAATCGTAGATCAGCTTCGACGTCTTTGTCGAGGAGATGGCACAATAGAGGGTTATGAGGCAATTTGGTCTTCTACAGTTGGAGCCGCCTCCCCCTACAGAGAACCCGGTGCCAGCACACATCGACAGGTATTAACCAGTTTTTCAATGTTGCATTATCTTTCATAGTACTCCATTCGAAGCATTAGGTAATTGTTGAACACACACCACAATTTTAGGATGACAAGGAAGGGCATGACCAGGACAACTGTTGACTGGCTAGTTAGACTAGAGTCGTATGTTACAGAATGGGAGACAGCAAACACACATCTATGGCACGAGAATCACAATTTTGATCTCAATGAATTCAATCTCTATTTGCGGCGCTACATGACCGGAACACGGTTACGCATCATTGAGCACTCTCACCCAGAGGAGATACCTGATCCTACTCCATCGGATATGTACCAGAGCTATGATACTTTGGGCTCTAGGCAGTATGCGGTAAGATATATTTTCTTGAAGTAATGTTGTCACATACTTTGACATGCATATTGAATAATCATCATGATAATTTGCAGGCTACCTTGACACACGAACTCTACGACGACGTGACCACCTTTGGACGATCACTATTGTCTGGACCTCTTCTTCAGCACCGTCCTGTGCTACAGCCCTTCTTGGAGCGAATGCGGAACAAGATATGGGCTATCTACGAGGCTATCACGTGCACCTAGAGAAGCGATGTTGTTCAGCACCAGCAGTAGCAACCGCGTCCCTCCATGCATCGACATCAACCACGTCCATGTCTAGCACATCAGCTGACTGATACATCTCCAACGTATCTACTTTTCCAAACACTTTTGCCCTTGTTTTGGACTCTAACTTGCATGATTTGAATGAAACTAACCTGGACTGACGCTGTTTTCAGCAGAACTGCCATGATGTTGTTTTATGTGTAGAAAAGAAAAGTTCACAGAATGTCCTAAAAATCCACGGAGCGACTTTTTGGAAAATATAAAAAATATTCACAAAAGAATCAAGACCAGGTGGCCCACACGCTGTCCACGAGACAGGGGGCATGCCCCCTCCTCCTGGGCATGCCCCCTATCTCATGGGCCCCCTGGACTTCCACCGACCTCAACTCCAACTCCATATATTCATGTTCGGGGAGAAAAAAATCAGAGAAAAAGTTTCATCGCGTTTTACGACACGGAGCCGCCACCAAGGCCTAATCTCTCTCGGGAGGGCTGATCTGGAGTCCGTTCGGGGCTCCGGAGAGGGGGATTCGTCGCCATCGTCATCATCAACCATCCTCCATAACCAATTTCATGATGCTCACCGCCGTGCGTGAGTAATTCCATCATAGGTTTGCTGGACGGTGATGGGTTGGATGAGATTTACCATGTAATCAAGTTAGTTTTGTTAGGGTTTGATCCCTAGTATACACTATGTTCTGAGGTTGATGTTGCTATGACTTTGCTATGCTTAATGCTTGTCACTAGGGCCCAAGTGCCATGATTTCAGATCTGAACCTATTATGTTTTCATGAATATATGTGTGTTCTTGCTCCTATCTTGCAAGTCTATAGTCACCTATTATGTGTTATGATCCGACAACCCCGAAGTGACAATAATCGGGATACTTCTCAGTGATGACCGTAGTTTGAGGAGTTCATGTATTCACTATGTGCTAATGCTTTGTTCCGGTTCTCTATTAAAAGGAGGCCTTAATATCCCTTAGTTTCCGCTAGGACCCCGCTGCCACGGGAGGGTAGGACAAAAGATGTCATGCAAGTTCTTTTCCAGAAGCACGTATGACTATTTGCGGAATACATGCCTACATTACATTGATGAACTGGAGCTAGTTCTGTGTCACCCTATGTTATAGCTATTACATGAGGAATCGCATCCGGCATAATTATCCATCACTGATCCATTGCCTACGAGCTTTTCATATATTGTTCTTCACTTATTTACTTTTCCGTTGATATTCTTACAATCACTACAAAAACCCCAAAACTATTATCTTTACTTTTGCTACTGCTACCTTTATTATCATACTACTTTGCTACTAAATACTTTGCTGCAGATACTAAGTTATCTAGATGTGGTTGAATTGACAACTCAACTGCTAATACTCAAGAATATTCTTTGGCTCCCCTTATGTCGAATCAATAAATTTGGGTTGAATACTTTACCCTCGAAAGCTGTTGTTATCCCCTACACTTGTGGGTTATCAAGACTAATTTCTGGCGCCGTTGCCAGGGAGCATTGCTCTATTCTCTGAGTCACTTGGGATTTATATCTGTTGATCACTATGAAGAACTTGAAAGATGACAGAACCAAGATTTTGCCCTCAACTACGAGGGGAGGTAAGGAACTGCCATCTAGCTCTGCACTAGATTCTCCTTCTGTTATTAGTAAACTTGCAACACCTAAACCTGCTACTACTATGAATTCTGATATGTCGCATGTTATTGATGATGCCACTTCTGCTATGCATGATGAAACTACTTCTGTGCGTGATACTACTTTGCCATTAGGTGAATTTCTTGATTAACAACTTGCTAGAGTTAGGGGGAATGAAATTATTGAAGATGCTATTGTTGATGGTAGTGATGATGAAAATTCTCCCAATGATTATGAATTTCCTGTTGTTCCTGAGGGTTATGTTATGAATGAAGAAGCTGCTAGAGCTATCTTTGCTTGCAATGATAGATATGATCTTAAGAAATTATTAGCTAAATGGAAGCAACAGTCTCTTAATGCTAGAATGAAACATGACCCTGCTTTTGCTACTTCACCTATTTGTGTTACTGATAAGGATTATGAATTCTCTGTTGATCCTGAGATTATTGCTTTAGTTGAATCTGATCCTTTTTATGGCCTTGAATCTGAAACTGTTGTGGTACATCTTACCAAGTTGAATGATATAGCTACCCTTTTTACTAATGATGAGAAGTCTCGCTATTATTATATCCTTAAGATATTTACGTTCTCATTAAAGGGTGATGCTAAGACTTGGTATAATTCTCTTGCTCTTGGTTGTGTGCGTAGTCCCCAGGATATGATTTATTACTTCTCTGCTAAATATTTCCGTGCTCATAAGAAACAAGCTGCCTTGCGGGAAATATATAATTTTGTGCAAATCAAAGAAGAGAGTCTCCGACAAGCTTGGGGGAGGCTTCTCCAATTATTTAATGCTTTGCCTGATCATCCTCTCAAGAAAAATGAAATACTTGATATCTTTTATAATGGACTAACCGATGCTTCTAAGGACTACTTGGATAGTTGTGTTGGTTGTGTTTTCAGGGAAAGAACAGTCGACGAAGCTGAATTACTATTGAATAATATGTTGACTAATGAAAATGATTGGACTCTTCCTGAGCCAATTCCTGAAGCAATTCCTGAACCAATTGAGCCAACTCCTGAGCCTATTCCTGCACCCACTCGGAAGAAGAGAGGTGTTTTATTTCTCAGTCCTGAAGATATGCAAGAGGCAAAGAAATCAATGAAAGAAAAAGGTATTAAAGCTGAAGATGTAAGAATTTACCTCCTATTGAAGAAATACATGGTCTTAATATACCGCTTGTTGAAGAACCACATTGACTTGATAACCCGACACAGGTAGTAAAGGTAAATTCTCTCTATAGATATGATAAAGTTGAAATCCCCTCTACTAAACTTCATAGCCCATGCTTAGATGAATTTGATGACTTTATGGCTAGACAAGAAAGTTTTAATGCTTATGTTGGTAGGGAGTTAAAGAATAATGCTTTTGAGATAGGACGCGTGAGCGATAACATGGCTAGAATTAGAGGTGAACTCAAACTCATTAGCAAATATATTTCTATGGTTGCTACTCAAGCTAAGCAAGTACTCAAAGCTCAAAATGATTTGCTTGAGGAATTAAATAATAAAAATGACTTTGTTGTTAGAGTGGCTACTAGAACTGGTAGAATGACTCAGGAACCTTTGTATCCTGAAGGCCACCCTAAGAGAATCGAGCAAGATTCTCAGAGAAATAATTTAGAGGCACCTAGTTCTTCTAAAAAGAAGAAGAAGAAAAACGATAGAACTTTGCATGCTTCTAGTGAACCTACTGTAGACACACCTGAGAATCCCAATGATATTTCTATCTCTGATGCTGAAACACAATCAGGTGATGAACATGAACCTAGTGATAATGTTAATGATAATGTTCATGTTGATGCTCAACCTAGCAAAAACAATGAAGTAGAGATTGAACCTGCAGTTGATCTTGATAACCCACAATCAAAGAATTAACATTATGATAAGAGAGATTTTGTTGCTAGGAAGCACGGTAGAGAAAGAGAACCATGGGTTCAGGAACCCATGCTCTTTCCTCCTAAATCATCCAAGACAAAGGATGATGAGGATTTTGAGCGCTTTGCTGAAATGATTAGACCTATTTTCTTATGTATGCGCTTAACTAATATGCTCAAAGTAAATCCTTATGCTAAGTATATGAAGGATATCATCACAAATAAAAGAAAGATATCGGAAGCTGAAATTTCCACCATGCTTGCTAATTACACTTTTAAGGGTGGAATACCAAATAAACTTGGAGATCCGGGGGTACCAACTGTACCATGCTCCATTAAAAGAAATTATGTTAGAACTGCTTTATGTGATCTTGGAGCCGGTGTTAGTGTTATGCCTCTCTCTTTATATCGTAGACTTGAATTGAATAAGTTGACACCTACTGAAATATCTTTGTAAATGGCCGATAAATCAACTACTATACCTGTCGGTATTTGTGAGGATGTGCCTGTTGTGGTTGCAAATGTCACTATCCTAACGGACTTTGTTATTCTTGATATTCCCGAGGACGATAGTATGTCGATTATCCTTGGTAGACCTTTTCTTAATACTGCAGGGGTTGTTATTGATTGCAACAAAGGCAATTTCACTTTTCATGTTAATGGTTATGAGCATACGGTACACTTTTCGAGGAAACAATCTCAAGTTCATAGCGTCAATTCTATTGGAAAAGTTCCAACTATTATTATTGGAGGTTTTGAATTTCCTCTCCCTACTGTCAAGAAAAAATATGATAATCTTATTGTTGGGGTTTTCATATCCCCGTTGAGGTAACTTAGTGTTATTCGAAATTTCTCTGGTTCCGTGTTATTCGGAATGAGTTTGTTAACAAGACTTGATCAACCTTGTTAGTGGATTCATTTTGATGATCACGAGATGGATGAAACTAGAAGGCCCAACCTTCTGTACCCTATTTTTACTTTCTGTTATTTAGAATAAATAAAGCAAAAATAGTATTATCTGTCTGTTTTCTGAATTATCCGTGCATTAAAAAATATCCCGAAAATAAAAGTGCTCCAAATGCCCTGCAAATTTAGTATGATTTTTTATGGAATATTTGAGGATTTTAGGCATTGAAATCACTGCAGGAGGGGCAAGCACCAGGCCACGAGAGTGGAGGGTGCCCCCCCCACCTGGGCGCCCCCCCTGTCTCGTGGGCCCCTGGTGGCCCACGTGCACTTATGCCAGCACCCACACACTTCATCTTCTACCCAAAAAAATCCCCATCCAGCTCGAGCACTAGTTCTAGCTCATTTTGCTGCGATTTTTGATCTCCTTGCTCAAAGCTCCATTCACAAAACTGCTTTGGGAGATTGTTGCTTGGTATGTGACTCCTCCATTGGTCCAATTAGTTTTTGTTCTAGTGCTTTATTCATTGCAAATTTTTGCTGCATAGGTGACCATGTTCTTGAGCTTGCATGTTAAATTTATGAGGTCCCAAGCAATTCTAATGCATGATATAGGCTCTAGGCACTTGTAGGAGTAGTTGCTACCAATCTTGTTTAGTTTTATTCACTTTTATTTTGAAGTTATTAAATTTCAGAAATTTTCAGAAAATGTTAAGGAAATTTTTGAGGGGCTCTTCTAGCCAAGGCTCTCAGGAAAAACAAGCCAAAGAGAAGGAAAAAGCCAAGTATAATCTTCCTCGCTTAGCGGAAGTGCGGTCGTGTGAATGGCCATGCAATGATTTCTTGAAAGAAGCTGGAATTCATGAAGAATTTTACTCTTTGATCGAGATTGCAGACCTCACCGGTTTCATCAACGACCGGATCGATCAGTATCTCTTACTCACTTATACTTTCGTGCAAAAAATTTATTATTATCCTAAGAAGTCACCGCCTGTAGTATCATTTCATTTATATGATGAATTCAGAGAAATGTCTTTACGTAATTTTTGCGCGGTGTGTAGGATACCTTATGAGGGAGAATTAGAGGAACCCCATCATAAAGATGTGGATGGCTTTGTTAATACTATCGCTGTAGAGGAGCCAAAGAAGGGTTCCGAGGCAAAAATCTCTAGCATACACTTTCCTGTTTTACGCTATTTTGCCATATTTGCTAGTAGATGCTTGATTGGTCGTGGAAATAGTGGAAGCTTTGGCGTTCCTGATATTATCATTCTTCAACATGCCTTGCTTAGAGACAATACTTTTAGTATGGGTACCGTCGTTGCTAAACGGCTAGCCCTGAATCATACAAAAGGCCCCATATTTGGAGGTACCTATGTTGCACGTCTTGCTAGACATTTTCAGATACCCATTAGGCACCATGAGAAAGAGGAGACAAAATTGCCTCCTCACATTTTAGATTACAAGAGCATGGTAGCACACAAATTTATTGTTGACAACAAAGAGAAGATGCTCTTGTATAAACTTAGATTTAATAAGAAACACTTTGAGATTATTATTCTGCCTGCGCCTCTGTTGTTTGATTTGCTTGCAGAAAATTTTCTTTTCACGCCGGAAGAGGTGTACAATCACCGAGCCCAAGCTTTTACTTCAGAACGTGAACCTGAGCCAGAACCTGAACTGGACCCTTATCGTGCATCATCTGTCCAGTGGGATCCGGAGATGACCAGCCAGTGGTATCCTGATTACACCTCCCAGTACACCGGGGAGAGTAGCGGCGGTCCTTGGTACTAGACCAACTAAGGCCAAAAGCCTAAGCTTGGGGGAGTACGTATTTCTCACCAACTTTACATTCATGTTCACACACTAGTCATCGGTGCTCATACTCTTTCATTGTATTATCCATGCTAGTTTAAATTTCTTTTTCTAGTTTTCTTCTTGTGTGTTTGATAAACCTTAAAATAACCAAAAAAAATAGTTATTTTAATTTCCATGCTTGTAGTAGAATTAAAATGAAAACCCAAAAAGATTTCTAGTTCTTCTTCTTACTTGTTGGGAGCTTTCCCGTGTAAATAGTTTTATTTTCTTTTCTTTCCTTTGGGGGTCGAGAAGACCATATTGAAAATGTTTAGTGGCTCTCATATGCATGATTGTTTATTTAACTTAGAGCCCATATTACTTGTCTTCTCTCTTGAGTTGAATGCTTGCAGATTCCAGCTTAGTCCAATGCACGTGCACTCTTATTATTATACACATCGTTTGGTCGTGCAAGTGAAAGGCAATAATGACGATATATGATGGACTTATTGAGATGAAAAAGACTGGTATGAACTCGACCTCTCTTGTTTTTGTAAATATGATGAGTTCATCGTTTCTGATTCAGCTTATTATGAAGTAAACATATTTGCAATGACATTTAGAGATTATAGTTGCTTGTGCCATGCTTGATTAGCTATGAGTTATAATGGTTTACCTTGCGTGCCAACATGCTATTAGAATGATTATGATGTGGTATGATGGGATGGTATCCTCCTTTGAATGAATTGAGTGACTCGACTTGGCACATGTTCACGCATGTAGTTGAATCAAATCAACATAGCCTTCATGATATTTATGTTCATGGTGGATTATATCCTACTCATGCTTGTATTCGGTGTGAATTAATTTTAATGCATGTTTATGACTGTTGTCGCTCTCTCAGTTGGTCGCTTCCCAGTCTTTTGCTAGCCTTCACCTGTACTAAGCGGGAATACTGCTTGTGCATCCAAACTCCTTAAACCCCAAAGTTATTCCATATGAGTCCACTATACCTTCCTGTACGCGGTATTTACCTGCCGTTCCAAGTAAATTTGTATGTGCCAAACTCCAAACCTTCAAATGAAATTCTGTTTTGTATGCTTGAGCAGCTCATGTTACAACTAGGGCTGCCTATATCTTCCATGCTAAGTGGGTTATTCTCAAGAGGAGTGGACTCCGCTCCTCATTCACGAGAAAGGGCCGGTAACCGGGATGCCCAATCCCATGATCCAAAAAATCAAAGCAAACCAAAATAATTAAACAAAACTCCCCCAAGGTTGTTGTTAGTTGGAGGCACTCGTTGTTTCGAGCAAGCCATGGATTGATTCTTGTTGGTGGTTGGGGGAGTATAAACCTTTACCATTTTGTTTGGGAACTGCCTATAATGCATGTAGTATGGAAGATATAGCCATCTCATAGTTGTTGCGTTGACAGCGAAAGTATGCCGCTCAAAATGTTATTCAATCTCTATTTTAAAATCGAGCTCTGGCACCTCTACAAATCCCTTCTTCCCTCTACGAAGGGCCTATCTATTTACTTTTATGTTGAGTCATCCCCCTTCTTATTAAAAAGCACCCGCTGGAGAGCACACTATCATTTGCATTCATTATTGTTGGTTTATATTGGGTATGACTTGACTGGATCTCTTTTACCATGAATTACAATGTTTAGTCAGTCCTTGATCTTTAAAGGTGCTCTGCATTTATGTTTTGCGGTCTCAGAAAGGGCTAGTGAGATACCATTTTGTTATATCATATTATAATTGTTTTGAGAAAGTGTTGTCATCCGAGTTTTATTATTATGGCTCGCTAGCTGATTATGCTATTGATATGAGTAATTGTGAGACCTAAGTGTTATTGTGAGTATGGTTAGTTCATAATATTTGCTCAAACCTTAATGATGGCTTTGCATGTTTACAACAACAAGAGCAAACAGAGTTTGTAAAAGTTTTTCTTTATCACTTTCAGTTTATCAACTGAATTGCTTGAGAACAAGCAAATATTTAAGCTTGGGGCAGTTGATACGTCTCCAACGTATCTACTTTTCCAAACACTTTTGCCCTTGTTTTGGACTCTAACTTGCATGATTTGAATGAAACTAACCCGGACTGACGCTGTTTTCAGCCGAACTGCCATGATGTTGTTTTATGTGTAGAAAACAAAAGTTCTTGGAATGTCCTGAAAATCCACGGAGCGACTTTTTGGAAAATATAAAAAATACTGGCGAAAGAATCAAGACCAGGGGGCCCACACCCTGTCCACGGGACAGAGGGCGCGCCTCCTCCTCCTGGGTGCGCCCCCTATCTCGTGGGCCCCCTGGACCTCCATCGACCTCAACTCCAACTCCATATATTCATGTTCGGGGAGAAAAAAATCAGAGAAAAAGTTTCATCGCGTTTTACGATACAGAGCTGCCGCCAAGGCCTAATCTCTCTCGGGAGGGCTGATCTGGAGTCCGTTTGGGGCTCCGGAGAGGGGGATTCGTCATCGTCGTCATCATCAACCATCCTCCATCACCAATTTCATGATGCTCACCGCCGTGCGTGAGTAATTCCATCGTAGGCTTGCTGGACGGTGATGGGTTGGATGAGATTTACCATGTAATCAAGTTAGTTTTGTTAGGGTTTGATCCCTAGTATCCACTATGTTCTGAGATTGATGTTGCTATGACTTTGCTACGCTTAATGCTTGTCACTAGGGCCCGAGTGCCATGATTTCAGATCTGAACCTATTATGTTTTAATGAATATATGTGTGTTCTTGATCCTATCTTGCAAGTCTATAGTCACCTATTATGTGTTATGATCCGACAACCCCGAAGTGACAATAATAGGGATACTTCTCGGTGATGACCATAGTTTGAGGAGTTCATGTATTCACTATGTGCTAATGCTTTGTTTCGGTTCTCTATTAAAAGGAGGCCTTAATATCCCTTAGTTTCCGCTAGGACCCCGCTGCCACGGGAGGGTAGGACAAAAGATGTCATGCAAGTTCTTTTCCATAAGCACGTATGACTATTTACGGAATACATGCCTACATTACATTGATGAACTGGAGCTAGTTCTGTGTCACCCTATGTTATAGCTATTACATGAGGAATCGCATCCGGAATAATTATCCATCACTGATCCATTGCCTACGATCTTTTCATATATTATTCTTCGCTTATTTACTTTTCCGTTGCTATTGTTACAATCACTACAAAAACCCAAAAACTATTATCTTTACTTTTGCTACCGTTACCTTTATTATCATACTACTTTGCTACTAAATACTTTGCTACAGATACTAAGTTGTCCAGGTGTGGTTGAATTGACAACTCAACTGCTAATACTCAAGAATATTCTTTGGCTCCCCTTGTGTCGAATCAATAAATTTGGGTTGAATACTTTACCCTCGAAAGGTGTTGCGATCCCCTACACTTGTGGGTTATCACCGACAACCAAGGCACCCCGTCCCGACCAACCTGGTAGTTCAACCTGGCAGCACCCACAACACTATGGTCTCACGTTAAGCTTCTTGTTTTCTGCACAGCCACAGCATCATGGTCCCTTGTTGAGCTTCGTGTTTGAGCTAGAGCAGCCGTCACAGCCAGCAGGTATGTGTCTTCATATTTATTGTTTTCAATATTAATTGAGGCGACCTCATTCTTCATGACTTAACGTTCCATCATGCAGGAGCATATGGATATCAGGCGTCTATGTCGGCATCAAATGATACGTCAGGGACTGATCAACATCCCGAGGAGAACATAAAGGCTCAGATGTCGCAGCACACCCAGTGGATGAACATGTTTTCGACTCCTCCACCAGGCCCCACACAGGATACACAGCATGACCAGGGAGAGTCTAAGATTCCTCCTCGTAACATTAAGGCACCCAACAGGTTGGGATGGACGCTGCCTGTAGATCCGCCTCCCCGCCAGGCCAGACGTCATCGGTGACGCTTCTATCTACCAGTAGAGACATTACCATATACTTCTGTATGAGACTTATATCTATTCTATGTATGAGACAAATGACTATGTACTTATGTATGAGAC
Source organism: Triticum aestivum (assembly GCF_018294505.1). NCBI lineage: Eukaryota > Viridiplantae > Streptophyta > Magnoliopsida > Poales > Poaceae > Triticum > Triticum aestivum. Next base: position 216,305,613 of record NC_057801.1, read on the forward strand.
ATATGCCTACTCTATTTTAGTACTCTGTTATCCGAACTACAACAACATATTTAGGTAGAACATAATGCTCGTACAACAAGACAGTACAAGCAACTAGATAGAACTACATCTAAATTAAACGGTACGTACGACTTAACTTCAACATACAGCATAAAAACTACACGAAGTCATCGTCGTCATCTTCCATTGATGCAAAACTCTTGCCCTTCGACGATGAAGAATTCTTGCCCTTCGACGATGAAAAACTCTTGCCCTTCGACGGTGCAGAACTCTTACCCTTCGAGATGAAGAACTCTTTCCCTTTGATGATGCAGAACCCGGAAGCGGCGGCATGAAGATATCGTGTTCATCCTTGCTGTCGGCACTCCATAAATAAGTATGTTTTGCTCCCAACTTTAGGTACATTCCACACTTTAGGTATCTTCTATGCAACCTCAGAAGTTCTTTCCGTATCTCCTCAAAGGTCCTGGAAGGCCACCCGCGCCTACTTAATGCGTGAGCCAGCTCATTCAGTAGGGTGTCACTACTGATGAGTTCTTCCCACGGAACTAATATGTTGTCAACCCTGAAATCAGCGGCTAAACGCAAAAGACATCCGGACATACCAGTGTGAAAACTATGATCAAAAGGACATCCAGACATCTTGGCGAGACTACGAGACTACGCTAGAATGCTTACCAACGTTAATGCCAAGGGTGTTTTATAGGTTGAGAACACAAAGAAAGGCAGGAACTCGGTAGCGGGAACATATGGCGGGAGATACTGGCGTGAACTAGAGAGCGGGAACATTTGGCGGGAACGAGTAAAGCGTGAAAATATGGCGGGAAGTAGAGAGCGGGAAAATTTGGCGGGAAATGGCGGTCCGTGATATAAGCGGGGAACGTACGGGGCAAAATGGTGCCATGCAACAGTAGGCCTACGGCTGGCCAATTAGTTCCTATTGGCCTACAGATGGCTGATTAGTCCAGTTGGCCCACAGCTGGCCGACAAGATGTGGGCCGACTAGGTCCAGCCGGCCAGCAGCGGGCCGATGGTGTATTATTTTTGAAATTATTTTATCGGGCGTAATATTTGTGCAAATTAATAAAAAATGTAATATTTTAAAAAAATTAGCGAGAAAGGATCGCTAAAGCTGGATGGCTGGCTTTTTTATTGACCATAGCTGGGAGAACACGGAGAGATACAAAAGGTGGTTGTTGATCAAAACATCAAGCAATAAAAGAAAAGAGGTGCCCGAGGGAAAACCCTTGCCCCTTTTTTCGGGGGAACTAAAAAAAGGCCAAAAAACCTAAATACAATGCTAATCTCTCGCAGATGCATCCCCAAAAGGGGGCTCGATGGAGTTGACTCCCGCCTTTCACTATAGTTCAAGTTCTCTCCTGACAGCAGCAACAATGTCAGTCTCTGAAGCTATCTTTGCTCTGAAAGTGCACTCGTTTCTTTCCTGCCAATTCTTCAAGAGGATCAGCAGTGTAAGTGTCTTCAGGGCCTTTCTGAATGTTGGTGGTGTAGCATTGATCATGGCTAAGAAGATGTTGGGACCAGGTTTTTGTCCACCAGTTGTGATCTTCATAGGCCTGACAACCAAAACATTGAGCAGCCTTTCTCCATACTGCAAGTGACACTTTGCATTGCCAAAACAGATGGGAAGAAGATTCTAATCTTCGAAGGCAACACTGGCAAAAATACTAGTTTGGCCAGCCTCTTCTTTGAAGACGGTCATTGCACCAGAGCCTACCTCTAAGGAGTAAACAAGCAAAAAAAATTATGCACCCCAGTGCCCATGCTGTCCAAATGAGGTCCTTGAAAGTTGATTTTTTGTCGCCTTCAAATTGCATCTTGTAAGCCGAGGTCGTGTTGTAGGTGCCATCTGCAGAGAAGCGCCATCTGATGGTATCTTCGCAATCATCATGCAATTGAATATCAGCTGTAGCAATCCATCTTCTCAGGGCCAAGAATTCTGAGAGCAGTTTGTTTGTGTTCCTGTGTGCTAAGTCTGAAATCCATGTATCTTCAGAGAGTGCATCTTTCACACTTCTATTCTTTCTTCTTGAGTGTCTGTACAGCTCTGGTAATGTTACCTCCAATGGTACTGATCCTGTCCATGGGCAATTCCAGAATGATGCCAAGTTACCATTGACAAGTGTCACCAAGGTGGTAGTACGAAAGAGGTATATGTCTTAGTCATCGCGCGGGAGCTCAGTCCCCACCCATGGTTTATCCTGGTGCGTCCAAGAAATCCATAGCCAGTGCAATCTCAATGATTAACTGAATTTTTGCAGATCATGGACCCCGAGCCCTCCTTTGTCAATTGGTGAACACACAGTTTGCTAGTTTACTTTGCATTTCCCTCCCGTTAGCTCTTTTCTTGTGCCCAAAGGAAGTGCTTCCATGATTTGTTTGAAGAACTTCTTGTCACCTTGAGGACAACGATCGCAAATGTGGGCAGCGCACGAGCACATGCCTGGCAGCTATCGACATTAGTCATCCCTTCTAGCTTGCTAGCCTTGCCTTAATACGATCGAGGATAAACTGCAAATGAACCATGCGAAGACGGCACAAAGAAATTGGCAGCCCAAGGTAGCACAGTGGGAATTCCAAGATCGTGCCGCCGAAATTCTGCAGCACTTCCTCAAGGTTGATGTCATCGCATCTAATGGGCGTCGCCATTGATTTGAGAGGATTTATCCTAACACCCCAGGCACTACTAAATTCATCTATGGATGCATCAGTGTGTCAATCTCCATCTTGTCGGGGTTGGCAAAAGAATGGTGTCATCCGCGTAGAGACTAACATGGAGCTTGACATCTCTGTCTAGAAGAGGCGAGAGCATGCCAGTTTCAGTAGCCTTCTCAATTAGCCGGTGTAGTGGGTCCATTTCTATGATGAAGAGCAGAGGCAACAAGGGGTCACCCTACTAGAGGCCCCATCGATGAGCAATCACAGGTCCAGCTAACCCGTTCAGTAGGAAAGAGGATGATGATGTCGATAGAAGCCAAGAAATATAGTCTCTCAATCTAGCACTAGAACCTATTGCTCGTAGGAGGTCGAGGAGGTACTCCTAGGAAACATTGTCAAATGCCCTGGAAATATCCAGCTTCAGCAGAAGAGCATGTTTTTTCTTCCTATGGAGCGATCTAACCGTGTTTTGGATGTAGAAGAAGCTATCATGGATACCCTTTGAGCTATGAAAGGCCGATTACACCAGTTGAGATGATGGCGCTTGCTACAGCTGTCAACCTAATGGAATAACTTTCTCCACTAGTTTTGCTATGGAATGGATCAAACTAATTGGCCCGAAGTCAGATATTTTTCAGCTCCATCTTTCTTTAGGATTATGGCCACTAGAGCAGCGTTCAGTTGCATGAAGTTTCCCCAGCTAGCCTGTAAAATTGATCAAAAACTCGCATTATATCACTCTTGATTGTATGTCAGCTGGATCTGAAGAAAACGCAAATGAAGCCGTCCGGGCCTAGAGCTTTGTCAATTGTTGAATCCTTGATCGCAGCCCACACTTCGTCACTTGTGAAGGGGTTGTCTAGGCCTCTATTATGAACAGATGGGAGGTTAAGTTGCTGCCAGTCGACTGCCATTGATTGTGCCGCCTTGTAGCCAATCACACTATAGAAATGACCTGTAACCACCTACTCCTTCTCTCAATGCATGGTGGTGATGGCAGTGCCATTACACAGAGAGTGAATAAAATTCTTCCATTGTCGGGAGCACGTCTTTGCATGAAAAAAAATTGTGCTTGCGTCCCTAGTCTTAAGCCATGTGATTCTTGATGCCTGACGCCTTCGCGCTTGTTCCATTGAAGCAAGCCCCAAGAGTCATTACTTGAGCAGCTTCCTTAAGCTGAATTCAGCAATGGAGAGGGTTCTTCTTTCCTAAGGCATATCAAGGCACAGGATGATCTCAGTGGCGATGTGAAATTGCATCTCGGTCTCGTTGAAGAGGGTTTTGCTCCATATCTTGAGGTCTCTTGCAGTACGATCCATTTTGATCTTCAGCCTGGCGAACGCACATGGCTGATTCACTGGCCTTTTCCATGCACGCTCAACTGTTTCAACATAGTAGGTGAACTTTGGCCAAAAATCTTCAAATCTGAAGCGCGCACATTGTGTGTGGCAGGGGCATCCATATCCGCGTGAGCAATAGACAGTGATTGGAGTAGGAAGTTGACGCCATTAGCACATAAGAGGGGAACAGGAGCTTCCGGCTCGTGATGCAGAAAAACTTTTCAATACTGTCTAGAGTTGGTTGTTCTCTCATTACTCCACAAAACATAGGGGGGTAAATTCTAGAAACAAGTGGATGACTCTTCCAAAAAAATTTAAAGAATCTGCATACTCTATTGCTTAATCTACAGGAAACAAAAAGGAGAATTTTGACATCAGTTACATCAGAATTTCTATCCTAGGAGGGTCAAAAAGTTTGCATACATTCCTTCTATTGGAGCTTCAAGGTGTCCTATTGTGTTATGGAGTGATAATATGCTTGACAAACATGTCCTTTCCCAAAATGAATTTTCCATTCCTGATAAATTTGCCTTTGTCCATTCAAGTGAATCCTAGATACTGAAAAACATTTATGGACCATGTCAACAAGACGCTAGATCTTAATTTATAAATTGGTTTCAGAGCATTCAAGCTCATGATGACACATATACAAGCCTATTGTTGGGGAATTGATTTATGTTTGATATCTACATATCAAAAATATTGGGAATTGTGACATCAATTGCATGGTGCTATTCAATTAGGCCATTAGTCCATTGGCTCTTGTGAAGATTCCTCTTAAGGGCACAAACTTCACCTCGAGTAGCATAGAAAAAGCTCTCCTCCTTGAGAGGCTAGATTGTAGATTTTCATTTGAAAGATGTACTATAAGCAACCAGAACATTGTTGCACTCCCATTATACAAGCCTATTTGAGACCATCATCCTTGTGTAATTCAAATTGGAACTAGCATCCCAAAGTCAAAACTGTTTAGATTTGACAAAAAAATTCTAGACCATCATGGTTTTAAGGAAGTGATTAAAAATATCTGGGATCCAAAAAATCAAGAACATGATAGTGCAAAAAATGATCACTGCTAAGTTCAAAATACTCAGGAAAAGGGTTCAAAACTCTGGGCTAAAATTTGTCCTATCTAGAAGGGGACATCAGTGTAACAAATGAGATCATTGTGTTTGAATACAATTGAGGAATACTTAACATTGTTGAATGGAATTGTAGATTGATTGTAGAAGACCACCCTTCTTAAAAGACTTAATGGAAACAAAGAGCCACTATCATATGGGTGAAACTTGTAGACTAAAATTCAAAGTATTTATATGCTAAAGCCACTATTAAATAGAGCAATGATCACTTTGCCGTGATGCAAGTGAGGGTAGAGCATCATGAGAACCTCCCAAAATTTGCTTTACTATGGATATCATTCATAGATAGGCTTGGTAAGACCAGTACCACTAGTAGTCTACATTAAATAAATTGTCTGATTAAATGGCAACCTGCAATTCTTGGAAGAACCTTTCTCAGAAAAGGATATTGGTCATGTAAAGGCCAAGTGGCAATGCACCTGGACCTAATGGCTTCAATGGGGCTTTCACTGAAGCTTGTTGGAGTATAATTTGTAGGGACTTCTATAGGTTGATTAAGGATTTCTTTCATGGAAGAGTCAATATATAGAAGATCAATGCTTCCTTCATCCCGTTGATTTCCGAGAAAGACACCCCTCTCACTTCAAATGATTTTAGGTCCATCTCCGAGCTTAACTGCACCATCAAGATAATTACCAAACTTCTAGCCAACAAACTACAAAATGTCATTATGGGTTGTCAAATTGAATCATTATATATTTTGTACTCCCTCCATTCCAATGAATAAGGCATGCACACACCCCAAAATTCAACTTTGACCATAAATTAGACCAGCCAAATGTGGATTGTGTGTGATAGAAATTGTACCGTTGATTTTGTACTGAAAAGGAGTTTAATAAAAAGAAGTTTCGGTGGTTTAATTTTTAAGTCACAAAACGTATATTCAAGGTTTGAAAAAACGTTAGCATAAGTGAGGCGGTTGACCTTCGCCTAGCACCTAGGTGGTGCTTAAGTGCCCTAGGCACGACTTAGAAGGACGTAAAATTTTGACTATCAAGTTATATTGGGGATATTATATGTGTATCGATATTGATTTAGAGAGTATGAGTAAACTATCAGCTATTGCAATTGGAAGATGGCCAATTCGGCATGTCGGTACAATATGGCATGATTTCTCACTTGAGTGGACAATTTCTTGCTTACCATGCCCAGAGTTCCGCTATGCCCTAGGCGAAGCATTTGGTCATTGCCTAGCACCTAAGTGTGCCTAAGCGCCTCCTAACATTGCCTTGAGCGTATATTCTTGGTTTAATTTATGGTCAAAGTTAGATTTTGCGAAGCATGCACGCTTTATCCATTGGAACGGAGGGAGTAAGAGCATAACTATTCAAGACTATCTTGGGTCCTTTGAATATCTGCACTGGTGCCACCATTCCAAGAAAGAAATTATAGTATGTAAATTAGATTTTGAAAAGCTTTTGACCTCACTGAACATCAAGGATATACTGCATGCATAAGGCTTTGATACCGGATGGATACTGCATGCATAAGGCTTTGGTACCAGATGGATACTTTGGATGAAAATGATCTTCTTCTCTGAAACTTCCTATGTGATTTTAAATAATGTCCCTGGAAATCAATTCCAGTGTAAGAGAGGAGTTAGGCAATATGATCCTCCTTCACCACTGCTTTTTGTGCTAGTTGTTGATCTTCTCCAATCTGTGGTCAATGAAGCCATGAAACACAAGCTAAGCTCCTCTGCTAGCAAAATCTTTCCATGACTTCCCCATCATCCAATATGCCGATGACACCGTTTTTTATGGCCTACCAAGGAAGCACAACTTTCACAAGACAGAAATCTTGTCTTACATTGATCACACTGGACCTAAGTTGAACTAAAATAAAGATGTGATGATCCCTGTAAATGTTCCTGCAGGAAAAATTATCAGAATGGTCTCAATTATAGGATGTCAACATTGTTATTTCCCTTTTACTATACGAGGTTGGAAACGTGTTTCAAGAAACTAAGAATTGAAGACTCCACCCCGGATATGCAAAGGATTTAAAGAAGACTTACTGGTTGCTCAACTTTCCTCTCATGTGATGGAAGAATTCTTCTCATCGAGTCTATTTTATCTTCAATCCCTACCTTCTTCATGTGCTCCCTTGCCTTGCTAGTTATTGTTATCAATCATATCAATACATATTTAAGACATTGCCTATGGAGAAAAATTGGTATGGAAGATAGAGGGACTACTTTAATTGCATGAAAGAAAGTTTCCAGACCCCAAGCATCAAGGAGCATTAGGCATCTTGGATATTGATACTCATAACAAAGCTTTGCTTATGAAGAATTTACACAATTTCTTCAACAAGAAAAATCTTCCATGGGTCAAGCTAATTTGGCAAGAATACTATAGCTATTCTCCCCCAATGGATAAACTTGAAGGTAGTTTCTACTGGAATATTCAGCTCATGCACACTTACAAAGAGTATGCATCATGTACCTTTTGGTAGGGAAATACAACTCTGTTCTGGTATTGTCATTGGAAAGAGGGCCCTCTAACTTAGAAATTTCATAAGATAGACCCTTATGGAATCTATGAAAAGAATAAGTGGCCAATTTTATGCTCAGGAAGATTTGACACTACACTTTCAGATACCCCTCTCCTAGAAGCCTATGATCAATTCCTTCTAGTCCACAACCTAATTCCAAATGCATGTCAAGCACACAAAGATAATTGGCACATTCAAGGCAATTCACGCAAGTATTATTCCATGAAAATGTATAGAGTCCTCGTGCTCAATGAACATGCCCCAAGCTCTTAAATCTCATTTGACAAGGTGTTAGCAGACTCAAGAACAAAATCTTTTTTTGCTTGCTCTGCATGACATAATTTTTTGAGCAATCTGCATGCAAGAATTAATACTAGGGCATTTCTAAAAAGAAAAGGATTTCACATGAATAATTACTCCTTCTCTCTTTGCAACTTAGCCATTGAAAAAATTCGGATGCACCTTCTCTAGAATTGCAACTTCGCTCATGGCTATTGCGAGACCCTCATTCCAAATAGAAAGAGTGGAACTTATGTAAGATAGTATGTTGGCAATGTAAATGTTGCCTAATTCTATAAGCATGTAAATCATTATTCTTGGTTGCTCGAGTATCTAGCTCCAAAGAAATGGGCAAATTTCCGGGAATGGTAATCCTTCCACTTTGTCTTGGAGACACTCCTTCAAAGAAGATCTACAATTGCCTTCTCACATGATTAGGGACAAGCATGTTGCTTGCTTCCAAGTTTGCTTTGACATGAATTTTTTTAATTCTATTTTCTATGTTGCCAAGAGTTGCTGGCATTGGACAGGTGACCTTATGTGGTCTCTCTCTATATGTGTTTATGTTTTCCCTCTTTTTTCTTACCATTATATCTTACTTTATTCTACGGATGAAAAATTATTATAGAACGTTTTTTCTATGGTTTTGGGCCTAAAAATGTAGACACTAGTAAATGAGTCTTGGCACAATGTGGGTTGGAGTAGTAAAAATGTAGACACTAGTAAAATGAGTCTATGCCCTTGTTTGGATGACAAGTGGTACGAGTTGTCTAGGTATAAATTTTGCTAGATTCGCATCGTTGATCATGGTTGTGGGTGGATAACCAATGTATGACTAAGTGTGGAGAATTTTGTTTAGTCTCACCAGTTATGTGAGTGCAAGGTATAGAGCAAAAAATAGCTTTAGTTAGTCTTTTAGATTGAGAGGGCCTAGGCCTCATATAAGACTTTGTTGCTATGCGGTTGGGCCTAAAAGAGTGAATTGGGAACTATAATGGGACCTTGGTGTAATGAGGGCTGGTGCGCTGGTTTAGCGGGTCTTGGATTGCATAACATGCATGCACGTACATTCCATGCATAGGATCGCATTATTATTATTTTTTCCACGAACTTGGGGAACTTTATTGCATAGCTAGCATGTGATTATAATCTGCCCGCGGGCCACTAAGAAGAAAAGGAGGACAGCTCTCAAGCTAATATTCTAAAACCAATAAGGAACAGGCCCGTTTAGCACAAGACTCTGCCAAAAAGTTTGCCTCCCTTGGGACATATCTAACTGAGAAAGAGATAAAAGATGAAGATTTCTCCCCAATGTCTAGTAAAATAGGCGCAACAATTGACTTCGAACTGTCACGCGATAACTAGAGGTTGACAACCTCTAAACAATCTACTTCCATCAGCACATGTGAGAAACCACGCAGCTGAGCGAAGATGACTCCTTCCCGTAGAGCTAAGGCCTCCGCAACGAGAGGATCTGTCACCCCCGAGAAGGGTTTGCTCCATGCTCCCATGAACGAGAGGTGAGATCGAGCTATCCTGCCCCCTCCCGCACACCGAGCTTCGTTGTTGATTGCGCCATCCGTGTTGATCTTGATCCAACCCACATCCGGCGTGCGCCACTGTGCTCCTGCCACACCACTCGTAGGTTTCGGAATATCAATCATTAAGAGATCATCACGTACTGTCTTTACCGCCTGGACAGGGTCATAGCCGACCTTGTCATGAGTCCATCGGTTTCGATCAGACCATATCGCATGCATGACCGTTATAATTTTGCATTTGTCTTGGTCTTGTATGATCGCGTCCATCAACACATCCCTTGCCCAAGTGGCAGGGTGTAACCTGGGTAGCTTCAAACCCAAGAAATCTCGGGCTGCTGCCCAAAAAAAGTTTGGCATGTGAATAGTTTATCAGTGCATGTCGCAAATCCTCCACTGAAGCCTTGCACAAATCACACACTACCGTCGTCCGGATATGCCGATGCTGAAGGGTAGCATAGTCTGGTAGGATTCCACGCAAGACCCGCCACCAGAAAATACGGGCTCTAGGAATAACCTTTAGTTTCCACAAGGCAATCCACATGGGTCTATCTGACATTGAAGACTCCGCTATCGTTCCTTCCTCTAGAGCTAAGCGCTCTTTTCGAGTCACTAGAGCACGATAAGCCGTTTTAACAGAGTAGACACCGGACCTTTCCAAGTCCCATGCAAGATAATCCTCACCACCAGGCACTCTCAGCGGTATATTCAGAATTGCGTCCGCGTCTGGTGCAAGAAAATTCCTTCAAACTAAGTCTATATCCCATGTACCACTCTCCTGATCAAATAATTTAGAGACACGATTAATATGATCGTTCCCAATGCGGCCCATTGGCCTGAGAGTAGCCGTGTTTGGGATCCATCGATCCGTCCAGATGGACATAGATTCACCATCCCCAACTCTCTTGATCAGTCCTTGTTCCAACGCAACTCGTCCTGCGATAATAGCTTTCCACGTAGCAGACGCCGAGCAAGGTGCAGTAGCGTCCATGAAGCTGCAGTTATGAAAGTACTTGCCTTTCAGAACTCGAGCACACAAGGAGTCAGGGTGTGTCATTAGCCGCCACCTGTGCTTACCGAGTAGGGCTAGATTAAAGAGTTCAAAGTCACGAAAACCCATGCCTCCTTCTAGTTTCGAAACAGAGAGATTCTTCCAAGAGAGCCAATGAAGAGATCTCCTGTCGATGTCACTGCTCCACCAATATTTAGCCATGGAAGAAGTTAGTTGTGAGCAGACCCCCTTGGTCAATTGGAAGCAAGACATGCTGAATGTAGGGATGGCTTGGACCACAGATTTGAGCAAAACTTCCCTCCCTGCACATGCCAAATTCTTCTCTGACCAACCTTGCATCTTAGTCCGGCTTCTCTCACCAATGTGAGAAAAACTTCCACTAGTGATGCTGCCGACCGCTGTTGGTAAACCCAAGTAGCGTTCAATAAAAGCTTCAACATGAATCCCTAGTGCCTGCTTAATCTCAGCCCTTAAAGGTGGTAATGCATTAGGACTGAAATAAACAGCACTCTTCTCCTGGTTTACTGACTGTCCAGAACACTCAGCATAAATCCTGAGAATATCATTCAAACGATCTGCACTTTGCACCTTTGCATTCATCAAGATTAAACTGTCATCCACAAAAAGCAAGTGATTCACCCAGGGCGAGTGGACACTCACCCTAATGCCTCGATCAATATATGCACCGCCATAGTAATTCATTAAGGATGTGAGGCCCTCTGCACAAATAAGAAAGAGAAAGGGAGATGCTGGATCCCCTTGTCGCAACCCTCGGGAGGGTGTGAAAAACGGCAACAGTGATCCGTTTACCTTAACTGTGAATCTGACGGAGGTGACACACTTCATGATGAGACGCACGAATTTGTCACAGAACCCCAATCTGACTAGCATCGCCTCCAAGTAATGCCACTCGACCCGATCATAGGCTTTCAACATGTCGAGTTTAACTGCACATGAGGCTAGTTTGCATCGCTTCTTTTTCTTCATTGCATGCACACTTTCATAAGCTACCAAGACATTGTTAGTGATCAACCGTCCTGGCACAAAAGCACTTTGTTCCTCCCCAATAATCTCATCCATCAGCCCGCGTAGCCTATTAGTGATCGCCTTGGCTGCAATTTTATATAGGACCAGGCAAAGAGAAATCGGTCGGTACAGAGATATTTTCTGAGGATTTCTTACCTTGGGAATGAGGGTGATGGCAGTGTCATTGAGGCCCAACGGCAGCTCTCCCCCGTTCAGAAAATCGAGCACGGCCGCCGTAACATCACTACCTAGAATCTCCCAATGACGCTGGAAGAAACCAGCGGTGAACCCATCCACTCCTGGCGCCTTCGACGGTGCCATCTGGAAAAGAGCGTTGCGCACCTCCTCCGTCGTGAACTCCTTCTCTAGTAAACCATTCATAGCAGCATTAACACGTTGCGGAACAAATTGCAACAGTTTAGACATGTCATTGTATCCCTGAGACTGATAGAGGTTTTGATAGAAGTCCATCACCTCGGTCTCCACCTCATCAGGATCATCACAAATCGAGCCATCCGCTCTCTGCAGGGAGACAATTCTGTTACTTCGACTGCGCTGCGCTGCCTAAGACTGATAATATTTTGTATTCTGGTCTCCTTTCGTAGCCAGTTAACTCTTGACCTTTGTTTCATCCAAACCTCCTCTTGTCGTAAAAGTTCTCGCAGTTGATCCGCTACCCTTAATTCTTCAGTGTTCGGCCCCCTCCCAATGGAGGCTGCTCATAGCCGTTCCAACTGTTTCTGTAGTTTTTTCACCTTTTTTGCAATGTTTCCAAACTCGCGATCACCCCAGGACCCAAGTCCACTCTGGACTATTGTGAGTGCATGCACTACACCTTCCAAACTTCCACGGCCAGACTCTGATTGCCATATTTCTTGCACAAGAGCATCGTAATCTCTATGAGTCTGCCAAACATTTTCATAACGAAATTGTCGCGGACCACGCCGCCCCCCTCTCGCCTGTACTGTCCTCAACTCAGCAAGAACATAACAATGGTCAGATGCTGTTGAACTAATATGCTTGACAGACGTGTACGCATACAAGGATAAAAAATTTGCATTAGCAAGAACACGATCAAGTCTAGCTTTTACATTTGCACTCCCATGCTGCTTATCATCCCATGTAAAGGGAACACCTCTCCATCCAAGATCTTGGAAGGAGCAAAAATCTACTACTTCACGAAAGGAGCGCATCTGCCACTCCGGCCTCGCATGCTCGCTAAAATGCTCCGTTCCATACATCGTCTCGTTAAAGTCGCCCATGCATAGCCACCCGTGATGCGGAACTCCATGCAACGTACGCATAAACTCCCAGCTGTGATGTCTATTCTCAACTCGGGGTTCACCGTAAAAACCTGTGAAACGCCAAGGTTCGGTCTGATCATTCCCCTTGACTACCACATCTATGTGAGCCTTACTGTAATTCTTGAGTTCAACTTGCACGCTATCATTCCAGTACAGCCCAATGCCTCCACTAAGGCCATTGCTATCCACAGCAAAACAACCAGAAAAACCAAATAAGCTCTTAAGACTTTCGACACGTTTCCCTTGAATCTTTGTTTCCATAACGAACAGAAGGGAGGGACCTTCTTGCTTCACCACCTTGTGAAGCTCCCGAACTGTCTCAGGGTTCCCAAGCCCTCGACAGTTCCAACTCAGACAATTCATTGGGACAGGCAGGGCTGCATAGCAGCCTCTGCCGAATTTTCAGGCATTGGTTTCTTCTTCTTCGGAATCCGATCATATTCCCCTTCGGTCCCAATCTCTTCACCACCCCCTTGTTCCTCAGGCCGCCCCGGCTCCGGGTGCTGCGCCCCTTCTCCCGAAGCAGTAAGCAGAAGGGGGGGTGCACTCTCGACACGGTGATAAACCTGTCTTGGTGCCTCCTTTCTCTTGTGCAGGTTGGCGTTCTTCTTCCTAGGAGAGTTCACCTCCGTACCGCCTGCCGGCACGTTGCTGGAGTTCTTTGACTCCCTCTGGCTGCCCGGAGCAGCATGATGTTCCTTTCCGGCTGAATCACCGGATGCAGCCTTCTTACGCTCCTCAGCCCTCAAACTCGAATCAAACGGGAGCTCACCTTTAGCATCCTGTTGGCCGGGAGTAGGACAGAACGGATCAGCATGGCCCAATCGGCCGCAAGAGAAGCAAAAATGAGGAACGTTCTCATACTGGATATCATATGCATCTTGTTGCTTCCTTTTCGCCGAATCTATCACGATCCACCTCCTAAGAGGCTTGTTTACATCAATGGCAACTCTGGCGCGCAGAAAACCACCCATGTGGTCGAACTGCGCCGAAGACGCCTGTGGATCAATCTGCTTAGCGATCATCCTACCCCATGAGTCATCTCGGAGGTTGTAGGGCAAGTTCAAAACCCTAGCCCATAGATGGAGCTTGTCGAAACGAACCTCGTCCGGTCTCATGCAATCCCTAAACTCCGACAAAATCACTGCATTCTTGCTGATATGCCATGGGGATCCTGCCCACACGCGATCACGATCTCTCTGAGACTCAAAATCAGCCATAAACATGTTCTCCCCCATAGATCTGAATTGGAGCCCCCGGGGATTTCCCCACGCCGGACGGAGTGCATTAGCAATGATGTTGATATGCAGCAGATTTCGATGGAGCACCTTCCCCGCCAATAGCCACTTCTCAGGTGCATCCTCCTCTCGATCATCGATGACCAACGGAGTTGCTTCTTCCTCGGTTATACCCAGCTTTCCCAGGGCCTCCTCCAGCCGAGCCCTGGCCGTGCGCGGCGATTCTGATCCGCCCGCACTCTTGCCCCGATCAGATGAGGCCATCTTCCCCGGGATCCCGCTGCGCACCGCCGATCAGACGTCAACGAGCGCCTCTATTTCCCCCGAACCCTAGTCGCCGCCGCCAGGGAGGTTTTTAGGGTTTGGTGGAAAAAACTTTTTTTTGACTCGCATTATATGACTTGTGGATTAATATGTTATATACATAGTATGTGAATACATTGCAAGTCTATGTATAGGGAAGGCACAAAGAAGAAAGAGAACATGCCAAGAAAAAAAGAGTTTGGGTTCGTGGCGACTTATATGGGAAAGGTAAGAGTGCCTTACTTATCAAGTTGGTAGTCTAAAATAGTTTGGAAGTTCAATACCGACCAGACAAAGCATGCCAAGAGGACATAAAGGGAAAAGAGGGAGTAAAGTTTGAGTATCACGACAGTTCGATTAATGTACACAACAAGGAAATACTTTTGCCTTCATTTCGAAAAAATGATGTACACGACAAAGAAATAATGTATGTAGTGTTGTCATGCTTGACGTAGTATATGAAGTACTCGCGTCATAAACTAGTCTTATCTCAACGAATTACATGCAATTTTTTAGATTTTTTTGTAATAAAGTGCTAGAAAAACAAAAACTTTAGAAGAAACCATGTAAAACTAGAAATATAGGGGGAAATAGGAAACATTAAGAAAATATTGGGAGGAGGGGGAGGGGTGGAATATGGAAATTAAAATCCAATAATATTACTGAATATAATTACAAAGTTTAGAATAAAACAATATCTTCGACAAGATAGGTAAATTATTATGGAAAGCCCAAGAAATGATTCATAAAAGTGAATATATTCTAGAATGACAGGGAATTAAAATAACAACAATTTCCCGAAAAAAATCTCCATATTTTTTTCTTATTTTTCTTCTAATTTGGATGTATTGATTTGCCCCTAAAATTTAATAATTCATGAAAACTTCTGAATGTAGATTCTGTTTTTTTCTAAAAGAAAATTTAAGAACAAGCAACGCTGTTATTTTTTTCTCAAAGATGAAGAACCGAAGTTAACTTCTATTGGTTTCAAGAAGAGCTCACACGTCAACTTTTATTGTTTTAGAGTTTAGAGATTAGAGACAAAACCTAGATAGATTTGGATAATAGGCGAGCAACGGAATGGATGGCGTTTTGCTTAACTTAGTCCCTTGGCGACGTACGTACAACGGTTCGCTTTCCCCACGGCCTTATCCCTGGCCAACGGATGAACTGGCCCGTGAGGCGTGACAAGGCCATGTCTACGGAACTTTCCCCAATCAATGAAGCACCCGCAGCAGGCACTGCAAATACGTGCCAGTACATACCCATCTTTCGACAGGCAAGAACACGGAGGCGACCCAAAAAGACCGCGACGTACGCGCCGGCCGATCCCCGTCAGGACGGGGACGTGTGCTG
This sequence comes from Triticum aestivum, assembly GCF_018294505.1. NCBI lineage: Eukaryota > Viridiplantae > Streptophyta > Magnoliopsida > Poales > Poaceae > Triticum > Triticum aestivum. The sequence continues at coordinate 216,321,326 of NC_057801.1, forward strand.
AGCGGCCGGGACCGATACGGCTCTACCTCCACGCGCGGGCGCGCAGGCGCGTCGGGTAGACAAAACGGCGGGCGCGCGCGCCAGCAGAAATTATCGTGCGACCGACAGGTTTGGGCCGGGGCGTCTCCGGTTTTATGTGCGCACACAGACAGCGCGGCGTCATTTTCCTCTTGTAACGTTTTTGGCTCTTGGGGACTCGGGAATCTTTCGTTTTCGTGCCCAGCCAGGCCCCGTTTTGTGGTGCACCGGCCGCTAATTTTTATGTAAACTAGGATGGCTGATTATGGGAACCTGGAAAAGGACGTAGACAGGTTTTGGTACGAACAAAGAAAATGTGTGCTCCTAGCCTCCACCTCCATTAGCGGTTGACCACACATGAATTCGCGCTCTACAGGTTGCAAACTACGATCAATCAGTGTCCTGATGCATGGAATCATCGTCATGAGATCATTTAGGATCGTCTAACCAAGGACTAGAAGAACTCGGGAACTATACGGCAAAAGGTGTTATAATTTATTTATTTTGAAGCAGTGACAGTAGAGCAATCGTTCTACAGAATATTTTCATTATATTGAACCAAAGGGACAAAATATACGGATATTGCTTTCTGAGCCCGTGCTCAGATGATCCTGAAATCAGGGTTGTCCAATAGGATGGGGATCTGTGCCGCCCATGGTATTTTCTCTCCGTATATCATAGCTATCGTAGTAAAAAAGACCAGGTTGCAGGCGCATTAAATATGACAGCAGCTCGTCCTGTACAGACGGAACAGCTAATCCGCCCACGGCTCAGCCAATATCCTATCCAGATTGAGCCGTCTCCGTCAGTCGCATGCACGCGCAAACAAACCACTGGCTGTCAGGCAGAGATAGAGCGTTCGTCCTCCAAACAGATTCTATGTTACAGAGTGTTGTGTATTCTAATCCAGGATGGCAAAGCAGAAAAACTTTTTACGCTTATATATACAAGAAACTGGGGTTGACAATCGGAAAGCATCACATACACATTGGCATCACACTTTTTAATGCACTCCCGAATTCTTCCTTGCGTCAGGACGGACACCACACAGAGAACTGAAAGAAGAGTGCTCTGCCCGCGTACACCATTGCTTTGATCCTCCCCAACGGATTCAACTTCCTCGACAGCATACATTATGTCAGATCCGTCGTCCACATCCGAGTCACCACCATCATCGTCAGCCAACGCTCCGGTGCATGGATCGTCCTCGCCGAAACCTTCTTCCAGGGATGCATCTTCTATCTTGTCGTCCCGCTCCTGCTTGAAGATCATAACCGGGCGGGGTTCCAGTTGTACCACCTCCCACTGAAAATGCAAGGAGTTCTGTAGCCGTCTCCGAAGTGTAGTTGTCCACGACCTGTACCATTGCGTCAACGGAATGACCTGCTTACTCCCTGAACCAGAAGAGACTAAGCAGAGTCCACGTACGGACGTACTTGCACGTCCTTATCCTCGCGTTCATCGCAGCCATCCATCGTCTCATCATCGTAGTTTGTGGTTCACAACCTTGTGGAATTCAGATCTGAACTCATTCTTCTTTGTGTACAAAGGACCTAGGCACTCCTTAGCCTTTTTGAGTGTCTGGATACAGTTGCTGATTGGCACCTCCATAGCTCTGTTCAGATATGCGAAGTTTGACAATCACTAGTCAGCATGGGAAAACTTATGCAAAATTAATGATACCAACATACTACATACAGTTATGAACCTGTGAGGATTGTTTTCGGGGCTCGGCCACCAATCATGGAAAGGAACTTAGTGAATGCCCATTTGAAACTTTCGATCTGCTTGTCCCTCATTAGAACCCCTACCAAAATAATGCACTGGAAATGGTTGTTCACCCCAACAAATGCCGGAATGGCATGTCGTACAGATTCGTCCTGTGCGTCGTGTCAAAAGTGACTACATCACCAAACTACCGGTACTGCATGCGACTGTTCCCATTTGTCCACATCAAATTCTTGATCTTGCTCGGGCTTCAATAACTCGACATGTAGTGTATGGGTCACCAGCAACAATATGGGCGAAAACAACCAAAGTTGTCCTCACATCATCATCTGCCTGCTCATGACTAATCTTCCACATATGTTCCGCAAAGTACTCTTTGAGAATGGTACTTTCTCAACAGATCCGAAGAGACTGCAAATGATGTTGTACAATTTTCAATCTGCCAAGTTCAGGTTTGATCACACTTTTCATGGGCTCATCCGTGAATTTCCAAAGAGACTGTTCCAACGCACTCATTCTCAATGCACACGGAGTTCTGTCTGGTGGTGCACTGCCCAGCCACAACCTGAAATTAGCACGGAACAAATTCACTTTCCAAACATAATGAACATCTGTATAACCAGACGACATGTATTTATACAGAGGAAATATCGTACACACAACATTGTTATCGACGCTAACAATTGCATCAATGATCCATTCTATCGGGCAAATGCCTCGCACTTTAAACATAGAGTGTGGAAGCAGTTGCTGCTTGCAACTGACGCACAGCTTAAATCGATAAAAACAGACTCTGGTGCTTCCAGGTTCACACTCCCGGTGGATTGCGCAGAACGCACTGGATAAGTTGGCAGGGTTGGACAAGAACTCTGCAGGTACACGTGAAGATGACAGTCCGTATGGAGTCATTCGGAGACGCTGCTGTGGAATGATTTGATGACCCCAAAATTTGGAAGAAAACTGCCCAGAAACAAGCTGCTCAAGGTGCATTATGGTGTCTTAAGTGCCTTGGTCATGTGAAATTATCCTGGATGTGCTCAATCAGGTTGCCTGATTGAACTTGTGAAATAATCCTAGATATGAGAAATATCAAGTTGTCAGCTGATGCGTATGCATGACTGAACCAGTTTCTCCGTGTCAGCTCTATAAACCCTCTGTATTAGCAAACCTGTTCGTGTTATCATGGAGGAAAGAGCACCCTTCATGTACGCTATTTGTTTTCCGGTCACAATGCTATTGTTTTATACTGACGATGTTGCCTACAGGCCCTTCGCCGGCGCCGGCGCCGCCGCCGCCGCCGCCTTCATGCTACGCCCAGCCGGACCCAACATTGGAATCCGCCGGCATAGCAGTTTGGGCATGACGGCGCGGTAGCGGCACGAGGGACACCGGACCTGAGTGGGAACCTGCAAATCTATGCCCAGCCACCAGTGATGGCGGCGTGCGAGTGGGGGGATCACCAAAATCGTGGACCGAGATCTCCTCCCACAAAGAAAACAAGCAATCCAAACTCCAAAGACGAACAAACACAGGGAAACTCACCGGTCCAGGGGTTCCATCAGCAACTCCAGCCCGTAGCCACGCCGCCGGAACAAGTAGAAGCCGCCGCCGACAGCACGGGACCGAGGTTTCTCGAATCAGTCGTGGATCTCAGTCGTGGACTACCGTCCTGGACCACGGCTCGAATTACTCGACGCGTTCTGGTCCACGGCTCAAGACGGCGCTCCGACGGAGAGACGTCCCACGCTACGAAAATGGCCCACCCATGGGCACTATTGCGGTCCGTATACCACGAGTATCCCTAATATTCTAGGGCCCTGCTCTGACGCGTCAGACTGAATTTTTACGATCCCAACGCATGAACCAGAGATGACGATTTCGAGAGCATCTAGGCCCGAGCACCAAATCGCCCTGTCCCAAATTATATGTACATGCAATGGTACTTCTATGGTATATTTTTATGATTAAACAAAAAAGACAAAAGTACATGTACAAGCAATGATACCTAGTACCAAACCAATTCGTTCTCTACAGAACATGGGTGGTAAAAAAAAGAGAAGCTAAAAACTTTGAACAGTAACCATAAATGTGACAAAATCCAATCCTTATGAGCTTGAACGAATTTGCTTTTAATCCTGTGATCCAGAATGGATGTCTTTCTTGAGCAAAATCTTCCAGGCCAAAGTGCTTGGGGTGCTATTTTTCAAATTTATGTTTTTACTTTGTATCCCAATATTCCTGCAACCCATGATGATGATGTTCATAGAAATACACTTAGAAAGAACACCCAGAGCCAGCGTGAGCTCATGAATAACAACTGTGCCCCTTTTTTATTAGGAATGATCATATCCTAGCATTGTAATGCAAAGGGACAGTCTCAGAAAAGATGCAGCGTAGTCTCCAGTTTCTGTTTATTGCGCAATTGGCAGATACAGGATGGAAGATGAAACGATTTTCTTTGCGAAAGATCTTTGGTGCCAAGTCTGCCATGTAAAAGTAGCCAACCAAAAATGTTATATCTGAGTATTACAGTAGAATTCCATATCTTCCTGAAGATGGGGTGTGTTGGATGACCTTGCATCAGAACCTTGTATAATTTTGCAGCAAAGAAAGAGGTATAGCTAGTTCCAACAATAACTCCATTTATCATTGTTTATAGAGAGTTGAGTCTGAGCTAAGATCATTTGGGTTTGTTGAAACTGCCCAAAGGCTTGAACACCGAGGGGCCTATGGAAAATATCCTCAAGAGATGTTGAGTTTACAACCCGATGCACTGAAGTTAAATCATTAATTGCAAAGGAGTATAGGCTCTGGAAATTGCTCTTTGAGAGGGGTTTCATTTCATTAATCATGCCAAAACATAGTGGATGTGCCTTGGCCAAGAGAGCAAGAGGCAAAGGACTTAAACTCAGGGAGAAGTTTAAGAATACTTTTCCACCAGAAAGATCCAGCGGGTCTGGCAGTAGGAGGGTGATACAGTCATGGGGAAACATAAACACCAATATGATCCCTAGCCTTGCCTCTAAGAATAGCTCATGTATTGATGGTAATCTTGTTTTCCTGATCATGAGCATTGTGAAAGTAACAAGGATACTATCAATAATGAGAACACATTGTTATTGTAACAACGGTGTTGAACATACCCAACTTATGAATACTGAGAGATCGCATAGTTATTACGTTGTCAGTATTTCATATAAACTGTTAATGATTACTTAGTTCCTTGGACCATGAGAATATCGTATGACAACATACCAGATGGTTACTTCGGGTTTACAGAACATCACACCGTAACTGGTGACAATAAAAGTAACTTACGGGTATACCAAAAATGTATTCTCGGTATAGATAGTTCAAAACTAGATTTGCTCCTGTGACGATAGAGAGATACTCTCTGGGGCCACTCATTATTATAAAATCATCATCGCCTGGCCAGACACATGCGGTTGAGATCAGAAGGATGTTAGAGTACGGATACGAGTAAAGAGAGCAAAACTGATAATGAGGATAACCGGTATAGTGATCAAAGAGTTGATCACGGGGATGTTGATAATATCCCACCTTTTTTAGCGCCCAACATGCGGTCCTAGCATCATCGAAGACTTTGCAATCTCCGCTAAGGATAGGAGCGCATACTGGTCGCCCCAACATATGACTTCATAACATACATGCATGGTCATATGTTGGTAACACCTTGTGAAGGAAATATGCCCTAGAGGCAATAATAAAGTTATTATATATTTCCTTATAATCATGATAAATGTTTATTATTCATGCTAGAATTGTATTAAACGGAAACATAATACATGTGTGAATACATGGACAAACAAAATGTCACTAGTATGCCTCTACTTGACTAGCTCGTTAATCAAAGATGGTTATGTTTCCTGACCATGAACAATGAGTTGTTATTTGATTAACGAGGTCACATCATTAGTTGAATGATCTGATTGACATGACCCATTCCATTAGCTTAGCACCCGATCATTTAGTATGTTGCTATTGCTTTTCTTCATGACTTATACATGTTCCTATGACTATGAGATTATGCAATTCCCGTTTGCCGGAGGAACACTTTGGGTGCTACCAAACGTCACAACGTAACTGGGTGATTATAAAGGAGCATTACAGGTGTCTCCAAAGGTAGATGTTGGGTTGGCGTATTTCGAGATTAGGATTTGTCACTCCGATTGTCGGAGAGGTATCTCTGGGCCCTCTCGGTAATACACATCACATAAGCCTTGCAAGCATTACAACTAATATGTTAGTTGTGAGATGATGTATTACGGAACGAGTAAAGAGACCTGCCGGTAACGAGATTGAACTAGGTATTGGATACCGACGATCGAATCTCGGGCAAGTAACATACCGATGACAAAGGGAACAACGTATGTTGTTATGCGGTCTGACCGATAAAGATCTTTGTAGAATATGTAGGAGCCAATATGGGCATCCAGGTCCCGCTATTGGTTATTGACTGGGGACGTGTCTCGGTCATGTCTACATTGTTCTCGAACCCGTAGGGTCCGCACGCTTAAGGTTACGATGACAGTTATATTATGAGTTTATGCATTTTGATGTACCGAAGGTTGTTCGGAGTCTCGGATGTGATCACGGACATGACGAGGAGTCTCGAAATGGTCGAGACGTAAAGATTGATATATTGGAAGCATATGTTTGGACATCGGAAGTGTTCCGGGTGAAATCGGGATTTTACCGGGTTACCGGGAGGTTACCGGAACCCCCCGGGAGCCATATGGGCCTTCATGGGCCTTAGTGGAAAGGAGAAAGGGGCAGCCCAAGGTGGCTGCGCCACTTCCCCCTCCCCTAGTCCTATTAGGACTAGGAGAAGGTGGCCGGCCCCCCTCTCTCCCTTCCCCTCCGAGGAATCCTAGTTGGACTAGGATTGGGGGGAGGAATCCTACTCCCAGAGGGAGTAGGACTCTCCTGCGCCTCCCCTCCTTCGTCGGCCAGCCCTCCCCCTTGGCTCCTTTATATACGGAGGCAGGGGGCACCTCTAGACACACAAGTTGATCCACGTGATATGTTCCTTAGCCGTGTGCGGTGCCCCCTGCCACCATATTCCTCGATAATACTGTAGCGGAGTTTAGGCGAAGCCCTGCTGCTATAGTTCATCAAGATCGTCACCACGCTGTCGTGCTGACGGAACTCTTCCCCGACACTTTGCTGGATCGGAGTCCGGGGATCGTCATCGAGCTGAACGTGTGCTCGAACTCGGAGGTGCCGTAGTTTCGGTGCTTGATCGGTTGGATCGTGAAGACGTACGACTACTTCCTCTACGTCGTGTCATCGCTTCCGCAGTCGGTCTGCATTGGGTACGTAGACAATACTCTCCCCCTCGTTGCTATGCATCACATGATCTTGCGTGTGCGTAGGAAATTTTTTGAAATTACTACGAAACCCAACAGTGGCATCCGAGCTTAGGTTATTTATGTTGATGTTATATGCACGAGTAGAACACAAGTGAGTTGTGGACGATACAAGTCATACTGCCTACCAGCATGTCATACTTTGGTTCGGCGGTATTGTTGGACGAGACGACCCAGACCAACCTTACGCGTACGCTTACGTGAGACCGGTTCCCTCGACGTGCTTTGCACAGAGATGGCTTGCGGGCGACTGTCTCTCCAACTTTAGTTGAACCAAGTATGGCTACGCCCGGTCCTTGCGAAGGTTAAAACGGAGTCTATTTGACAAACTATCGTTGTGGTTTTGATGCGTAGGTGAGATTGGTTCTTACTTAAGCCCGTAGCAGCCACGTAAAACATGCAACAACAAAGTAGAGGACGTCTAACTTGTTTTTGCAGGGCATGTTGTGATGTGATATGGTCAAGGCATGATGCTGAATTTTAATGTATGAGATGATCATGTTTTGTAACCAAGTTATCGGCAACTGGCAGGAGCCATATGGTTGTCGCTTTATTGTATGCAATGCAATCGCGATGTAATGCTTTACCTTATTACTAAACGGTAGTGATAGTCGTGGAAGCATAAGATAGGCGAGACGACAATGATGCTACGATGGAGATCAAGGTGTCGCGCCGGTGACGATGGTGATCATGACGGTGCTTCGGAGATGGAGATCACAAGCACAAGATGATGATGGCCATATCATATCACTTATATTGATTGCATGTGATGTTTATCTTTTTATGCATCTTATCATGCTTTGATTGACGGTAGTATTATAAGATGATCTCTCACTAAATTATCAAGATGTGTTCTCCCTGAGTATGCACCGTTGTGAAAGTTCGTCGTGCTGAGACACCACGTGATGATCGGGTGTGATAGGCTCTACGTTCAAATACAACGGGTGCAAAACAGTTGCGCACGCGGAATACTCAGGTTATACTTGACGAGCCAAGCATATACAGATATGGCCTCGGAACACGGAGACCGAAAGGTCGAGCGTGAATCATATAGTAGATATGATCAACATGATGATGTTCACCGATGAAACTACTCCATCTCACGTGATGATCGGACATGGTTTAGTTGATTTGGATCACGTGATCACTTAGAGGATTAGAGGGATGTCTATCTAAGTGGGAGTTCTTAAGTAATATGATTAATTGAACTTAAATTTATCATGAACTTAGTACCTGATAGTATCTTGCTTGTTTATGTTGATTGTAGATAGATGGCTCATGCTGTTGTTTCGTTGAATTTTAATGCGTTCCTTGAGAAAGCAAAGTTGAAAGATGATGGTAGCAATTACACGGACTGGGTTCGTAACTTGAGGATTATCCTCATTGCTGCACAGAAGAATTACGTCCTGGAAGCACCGCTGGGTGCCAGGCCTGCTGCTGGAGCAACACCAGATGTCATGAACGTCTGGCAGAGCAAAGCTGATGACTACTCGATAGTTCAGTGTGCCATGCTTTACGGCTTAGAATCGGGACTTCAACGACGTTTTGAACGTCATGGAGCATATGAGATGTTCCAGGAGTTGAAGTTAATATTTCAAGCAAATGCCCGAATTGAGAGATATGAAGTCTCCAATAAATTCTATAGCTGCAAGATGGAGGAGAACAGTTCTGTCAGTGAGCATATACTCAAAATGTCTGGGTATAATAATCACTTGATTCAATTGGGAGTTAATCTTCCGGATGATTGCGTCATTGACAGAATTCTCCAATCACTGCCACCAAGCTACAAGAGCTTAGTGATGAACTATAATATGCAAGGGATGAACAAGACTATTCCCGAGCTCTTCACGATGCTGAAAGCTGCGGATGTAGAAATCAAGAAAGAGCATCAAGTGTTGATGGTCAACAAGACCACTAGTTTCAAGAAAAGGGCAAAGGAAAGAAGAAGGGGAACTTCAAGAAGAATGGCAAGCCAGTTGCTACTCAAGAGAAGAAACCCAAGTCTGGACCTAAGCCTGAAACTGAGTGCTTCTACTGCAAGCAGACTGGTCACTGGAAGCGGAACTGCCCCAAGTATTTGGTGGATAAGAAGGATGGCAAAGTGAACAAAGGTATATGTGATATACATGTTATTGATGTGTACCTTACTAGTGCTCGCAGTAGCACCTGGGTATTTGATACTGGTTCTGTTGCTAATATTTGCAACTCGAAACAGGGGCTACGGATTAAGTGAAGATTGGCTAAGGACGAGGTGACGATGCGCGTAGGAAACGGTTCCAAAGTCAATGTGATCGCGGTCGGCACGCTACCTCTACATCTACCTTCGGGACTAATATTAGACCTAAATAATTGTTATTTGGTGCCAGCGTTGAGCATGAACATTATATCTGGATCTTGTTTAATGCGAGACGGTTATTCATTTAAATCAGAGAATAATGGTTGTTCTATTTATATGAGTAATATCTTTTATGGTCATGCACCCTTGAAGAGTGGTCTATTCTTATTGAATCTCGATAGTAGTAATACACATATTCATAATGTTGAAGCCAAAAGATGCAGAGTTGATAATGAAAGTGCAACTTATTTGTGGCACTGTCGTTTAGGTCATATCGGTATAAAGCGCATGAAGAAACTCCATACAGATGGACTTTTGGAACCACTTGATTATGAATCACTTGGTACTTGCAAACCGTGCCTCATGGGAAAGATGACTAAAACACCATTCTCCGGTACCATGGAGAGAGCAACAGATTTGTTGGAAATCATACATACCGATGTATGTGGTCCGATGAATATTGAGGCTCGTGGCGGATATCGTTATTTTCTCACCTTCACAGATGATTTAAGCAGATATGGGTATATCTACTTAATGAAACATAAATCTGAAACATTTGAAAAGTTCAAAGAATTTCAGAGTGAAGTTGAAAATCATCGTAACAAGAAAATAAAGTTTCTACGATCTGATCGTGGAGGAGAATATTTGAGTTACGAGTTTGGTGTACATTTGAAAAACTATGGAATAGTTTCGCAACTCACGCCACCCAGAACACCACAGCGTAATGGTGTGTCCGAACGTCGTAAACGTACTTTACTAGATATGGTGCGATCTATGATGTCTCTTACTGATTTACCGCTATCATTTTGGGGTTATGCTTTAGAGACGGCCGCATTCACGTTAAATAGGGCACCATCAAAATCCATTGAGACGACGCCTTATGAACTATGGTTTGGCAAGAAACCAAAGTTGTCGTTTCTGAAAGTTTGGGGCTGCAATGCTTATGTGAAAAAGCTTCAACCTGATAAGCTCGAACCCAAATCGGAGAAATGTGTCTTCATAGGATATCCAAAGGAAACTATTGGATACACCTTCTATCACAGATCCGAAGGCAAGACTTTTGTTGCTAAATTCGGAAACTTTCTTGAGAAGGAGTTTCTCTCGAAAGAAGTGAGTGGGAGGAAAGTAGAACTTGACGAGGTAACTGTACCTGCTCCCTTGTTGGAAAGTAGTACATCACAGAAAATTGTTTCTGCGACACCTACACCAATAAGTGAGGAAGTTAATGATAATGATCATGAAACTTCAGAACAAGATACTACTGAACCTCGTAGATCAACCAGAGTAAGATCCGCACCAGAGTGGTACGGTAATCCAGTTCTGGAAGTCATGCTACTAGATCATGATGAACCTACGAACTATGAAGAAGCGATGGTGAGCCCAGATTCCGCAAAGTGGCTTGAAGCCATGAAATCTGAGATGGGATCCATATATGAGAACAAAGTATGGACTTTGGTTGACTTGCCCGATGATCGGCAAGCAATTGAGAATAAATGGATCTTCAAGAAGAAGACTGACGCTGATGGTAATGTTACTGTCTACAAAGCTCAACTTGTAGCGAAAGGTTTTCAACAAGTTCAAGGGGTTGACTACGATGAGACTTTCTCACCCGCAGCGATGCTTAAGTCTGTCCGAATCATGTTAGCAATTGCCGCATTTTATGATTATGAAATTTGGCAGATGGATGTCAAAACTGCATTCCTGAATGGATTTCTGGAAGAAGAGTTGTATATGATGCAACCGGAAGGTTTTGTCGATCCAAAGGGAGCTAACAAAGTGTGCAAGCTCCAGCGATCCATTTATGGACTGGTGCAAGCCTCTCGGAGTTGGAATAAACGTTTTGATAGTGTGATCAAAGCATTTGGTTTTATACAGACTTTCGGAGAAGCCTGTATTTACAAGAAAGTGAGTGGGAGCTCTGTAGCATTTCTGATATTATATGTGGATGACATATTGCTGATTGGAAATGATATAGAATTTCTGGATAGCATAAAGGGATACTTGAATAAAAGTTTTTCAATGAAAGACCTCGGTGAAGCTTCTTACATATTAGGCATTAAGATCTATAGAGATAGATCAAGACGCTTAATTGGACTTTCACAAAGCACATACCTTGACAAAATTTTGAAGAAGTTCAAAATGGATCAAGCGAAGAAAGGATTCTTGCCTGTGTTACAAGGTGTGAAGTTGAGTAAGACTCAATGCCCGACCACTGCAGAAGATATAGAGAATATGAAAGATGTTCCCTATGCGTCAGCCATAGGCTCTATCATGTATGCAAAGCTGTGTACCAGACCTGATGTGTGCCTTGCTATAAGTTTAGCAGGGAGGTACCAAAGTAATCCAGGAATGGATCACTGGACAGCGGTCAAGAACATCCTGAAATACCTGAAAAGGACTAAGGATATGTTTCTCGTATATGGAGGTGACAAAGAGCTCACCGTAAAAGGTTACGTTGATGCAAGCTTTGACACTGATCCGGACGATTCTAAATCGCAAACCGGATACGTGTTTACATTAAACGGTGGAGCTGTAAGTTGGTGCAGTTCTAAACAAAGCGTCGTAGCGGGATCTACATGTGAAGCGGAGTACATAGCTGCTTCGGAAGCAGCGAACGAAGGAGTCTGGATGAAGGAGTTCATATCCGATCTAGGTGTCATACCTAATGCATCGGGTCCAATGAAAATCTTTTGTGACAATACTGGTGCAATTGCCTTGGCAAAGGAATCCAGATTTCACAAAAGGACCAAACACATCAAGAGACGCTTCAATTCCATCCGGGATCTAGTCCAGGTGGGAGACATAGAGATTTGCAAGATACATACGGATCTGAATGTTGCAGACCCGCTGACTAAGCCTCTTCCACGAGCAAAACATGATCAGCACCAAGGCTCCATGGGTGTTAGAATCATTACAGTGTAATCTAGATTATTGACTCTAGTGCAAGTGGGAGACTGAAGGAAATATGCCCTAGAGGCAATAATAAAGTTATTATATATTTCCTTATAATCATGATAAATGTTTATTACTCATGCTAGAATTGTATTAACCGGAAACATAATACATGTGTGAATACATAGACAAACAAAATGTCACTAGTATGCCTCTACTTGACTAGCTCGTTAATCAAAGATGGTTATGTTTCCTGACCATGAACAATGAGTTGTTATTTGATTAACGAGGTCACATCATTAGTTGAATGATCTGATTGACATGACCCATTCTATTAGCTTAGCACCCGATCGTTTAGTATGTTGCTATTGCTTTTCTTCATGACTTATACATGTTCCTATGACTATGAGATTATGCAACTCCCGTTTGCCGGAGGAACACTTTGGGTGCTACCAAACGTCACAATGTAACTGGGTGATTATAAAGGAGCATTACAGGTGTCTCCAAAGGTAGATGTTGGGTTGGCGTATTTCGAGATTAGGATTTGTCACTCCGATTGTCGGAGAGGTATCTCTGGGCCCTCTCGGTAATACACATCACATAAGCCTTGCAAGCATTACAACTAATATGTTAGTTGTGAGATGATGTATTACGGAACGAGTAAAGAGACTTGCCGGTAACGAGATTGAACTAGGTATTGGATACCGACGATCGAATCTTGGGCAAGTAACATACCGATGACAAAGGGAACAACGTATGTTGTTATGCGGTCTGACCGATAAAGATCTTCGTAGAATATGTAGGAGCCAATATGGGCATCCAGGTCCCGCTATTGGTTATTGACCGGGGACGTGTCTCGGTCATGTCTACATTGTTCTCGAACCCGTAGGGTCCGCACGCTTAAGGTTACGATGACAGTTATATTATGAGTTTATGCATTTTGATGTACCGAAGGTTGTTCGGAGTCCTGGATGTGATCACGGACATGACGAGGAGTCTCGAAATGGTCGAGACGTAAAGATTGATATATTTGAAGCATATGTTTGGACATCGGAAGTGTTCCGGGTGAAATCGGGATTTTACCGGGTTACCGGGAGGTTACCGGAACCCCCCGGGAGCCATATGGGCCTTCATGGGCCTTAGTGGAAAGGAGAAAGGGGCAGCCCAAGGTGGCTGCGCCACTTCCCCCTCCCCTAGTCCTATTAGGACTAGGAGAAGGTGGCCGGCCCCCCTCTCACCCTTCCCCTCCGAGGAATCCTAGTTGGACTAGGATTGGGGGAGGAATCCTACTCCCAGAGGGAGTAGGACTCTCCTGCGCCTCCCCTCCTTCGTCGGCCAGCCCTCCCCCTTGGCTCCTTTATATACGGAGGCAGGGGGCACCTCTAGACACACAAGTTGATCCACGTGATCTGTTCCTTAGCCGTGTGCGGTGCCCCCTGCCACCATATTCCTCGATAATACTGTAGCGGAGTTTAGGCGAAGCCCTGCTGCTATAGTTCATCAAGATCGTCACCACGCCGTCGTGCTGACGGAACTCTTCCCCGACACTTTGCTGGATCGGAGTCCGGGGATCGTCATCGAGCTGAACGTGTGCTCGAACTCGGAGGTGCCGTAGTTTCGGTGCTTGATCGGTTGGATCGTGAAGACGTACGACTACTTCCTCTACGTCGTGTCATCGCTTCCGCAGTCGGTCTGCGTTGGGTACGTAGACAATACTCTCCCCCTCGTTGCTATGCATCACATGATCTTGCGTGTGCGTAGGAAATTTTTTGAAATTACTACGAAACCCAACACCTTGGATATCACAACAAATACAACTACTCATGAATAGAAGAGTAAATACGAGATAACATTATGGCAAACATATGTCGATACATTAATATTTCACCAATTAGAGGTCAACATGACCCAACATTACATCAATCAATACATCGGAAGAAGGCACAGGTCCGAGTGCGGACAAGAAGCAAATATGCCTAAGAGGCAAGAGGACTAAGCAATGTCCACCCTACTAATCCTAGGTTGCGAACCGGGATCACATCCTAATGATCGTCGAAGAAGAAGAACGAAAAGGAACTCCAAGTGGAACGTTCATGCTCTCACCTTAGAGTAAACCTTAAATGTACCTGCACCTGAGGTTGTTGTAACATTTCTTAATAAATGTTTGAACATTTTTTAATACATGAAGAATATTTTTCGAGTAATGTTGAACATTTTTTAATATAGGGTGAATATTTCTTAAATATACGTTGAACATTTGTTGTAGTACATGATGAACATTTTGTAACTAGATAATGCCCCGCTCGTTGCTGTGAATTTTTTTGGCAGCGAACTTATAAAATAAAAATAAAATATATGAGAGTAGTACCACACCATATTCAACCTAGAGGTAAATGGAGGGTGGATGCATATTAATATGTTATATTGTCTTGGACATTCAAGTTCAACTATTTATTGTTGAAAGATAAAATGGTGTGGAGGGATGCGTGCTACTTGTGAGCTGAGTTGAGTTTTTCCCCGAAGAGAAAAGGATAAGCAATATAGTAACGGATAGTATTTCCTTCGGTAGAGAACCAAGGTTATCTAACCAATAGGAGATTCACACAGATAAAGGTCGATAGTACCTACACACACAAACAAAATACTCGCACCCAATGCAGGCAAGAGGTTGTCAATCCCCTTGTACTCGTTAATTGGAAAGATTAATTATGATAGTGATAGATATATAAATTGCAAAATAAGAAAAAGGAAAATTTGCAGCGAACTTTTTAGGGTTTTAGTAAATATGTTGAATGGACCCGGGGCCATAGTTTTCACAAGAGGAATCTCTCTCAACAACATAGCATACAATGGGTAGACAAATTTCTGTTGGCAACTGATAGAAAAGCACATAGTTATATTGTTATTCATGGCATGATCAGCACATAGGCATTACGTCCCTCACAAGTGGACTGACATCCATCTACATCTACTACTATTACTCCACTACGAGGGCACTTCTATGCTTGCCTCTATAGGTATTAAGTTCATGACAAACAAAGTAATGCATTAATGACACAATGTAAACAAAATAAGACCAACTAATATGATTGAACCCCGTCATTTTACCCTTAGTAGCAACAATACAAACATGTGTCTCGCTACCCCTTCTGTCACAAGGTGAGGACACCACAAAATCGAACCTACTACTATGACCACTTCCACTAAAGATCTAATCAACAACTTGGCCAGAGGAATCGGAAAGCATTACATAGCTATAACAATCACACGTAATAAAGTTTAGAATATAACTCAGTTACTTTCAATGAATAATCTAATCATAAACCCACAATTCATCGGATCCTACCAAACACACCGCAAAATAAGATTACATCTAATAGAACTCCGAGAAGAACATTGTATTGAAGATCAAAGACAGAGAGAAAGTCATCTAGCTAATCAATATGGACCCGTAGGTCCTGTGGAAACTACTCACACATCATTGGAGGTGCAACAAGGTTGATGTAGAAACCCTCCGTGATCGATTCCCCCTATAAAAGAGTACCGACGAAGGCCTCCAGATTGGATCGTGGAAGAACACAGGCTTGTGGGGCTGAATAATTGTTTGGATCTCACTTTGGTGGTTTCTGAATTTTAGAGAATTTATAGCCTTGGAATTAGGCCAAACGGAGTTGTAAGGGGCGCACAAGCTCAGACGGCGCCCTCTCATAAGGGCGCGCCGTGTGAGCTTGTTCTCTTCTCATCCATCATTTGGTCTCCTCCCGAAGCTTCTCGGGTCCATTCTGGTCCAGAAAAAATCACCTTAAAGTTCCATCACGTTTGGACTTTGTTTGCTATGGTTTTTTCATGAAAAAATAAAATAGTCATAAACAAAAATTGTCGCTGGCACTAGGTTAATAGGTTAGTTCCCAAAAATGATATAAAATTGCATCTAAAGCATACGAGATTGATAATATAATAGCATGAAACAATAAAAAATTATAGATACATTGGAGACATATCAATGCGGTGTGGTTGATGACATGGAGGGCTTGCATGTGGTGGAAAGTGAAAAGTGGAAAGTTGAATTGTGCTTGATGATGTGGAGGGTGTGCATGTCGTGGAAAGTGTAAAGTAAAACATTAATTAGTTGCATGCGCTTGATGATGTGGGTGATCTGCATGTAAATATAATTCGGAGATTGTCGGTATTCTGCACTAGGGGGTACTTACCATGTTAACTCATTGCTAGATGGGTCAGGCCAAGGACCTCCTTTTTCGGTTCCGTCCCGAGCCACTCGGGCAGTCCATGACACACACAAGGAAGATTCAACAAGACTTGACACACAAGACGAGGACTCCTGTTATTCCGAGCCTCCGGTGCATAATATAAACCGAGGGTAGGCTAGCGATAAATCATGATAATCTTAGACAACAATCTAATGGTACATACTTGTACTATGTACTTGTTGGGGAACGTTGCATGGAAAACAAAAAAAAATCTACGCACACGCAAGATCTATCAAGGAGATGCATAGCAACGAGAGGGGAGAGTGTGTCTACATACCCTCGTAGACTGTAAGCAGAAGCTTTTAGTAACGCGGTTGATGTAGTCGAACTTCTTCGCGATCCAACCGATCGAGTACCGAACGTAAGGCACCTCCGCGTTTAGCACACGTTTAGATCGATGGCGTCCTCGCCTTCTTGATCCAGCAAAAGGGTGAAGTAGTGGATGAGTTCTGGCAGCACGATGGCATCGTGGCGGTGATTGTGAAGCTATCTCCATAGGGCTTCGCCTAAGCACTACGAAAATATGACCGAGGGTGTAAGCGGTGGAGGGGGGTGCTGCACATGGCTAAGAGATTGTTGTTGTTATGTGTGGCGCCCCCTTCCCACATATATATAGGTGGAGGGAGGGAGGAACAGCCAAGGAGGCGCCCCAAGTAGGCTGAATCCTACTTGGGGTCCTTCCATAGTGGCGCCCCTACCATATTTGCCGAAGCGGGAAGGAAAGGGGGAGAGGAAAGGACAGGGGAGGCCGACTCCCCTCCTTTCCTTCTCTCCCCAAGGGTTGCAGCCTAGGAGGGGCGCGCCAACCCCTTGTGGGATGGTGTGTTTCCCCTTTGGCCCATATGGCCCATTAACCTCCCGGGGTGACCGGAACCCCTTCCAGTGACTTGATTTCTACCCGTAGCAATGGGCGCACCATCCTTATCGTTCTTTACTCGTGAGTCTCCATGTATTTGGACCCTACCAGAAACTACGAGAAGAAGGACTACACCCACATAATGAATATTCTAGATGATGCTCTCCAAGGCTTCAGCATTAGGGGTGGCCACCTGCAGATCAGGAAACAAAGGAACAAGAAGACGGGTTTCGTGCATAAAACTAACTTCTGCTGCATCCATGTCCCAAAACCAAGCAAGAAAGATGGATTCTACATCCTGCATCTCATGATTGAGTTCAGCACGGATCACCAAAAGCTTCACATGACAAGCAGAAACGATGATCATATCCATATGTGGGTAGAATCTCATGGAGAAGCGGATTATAACGACTTCTTTCGCATCCAAAGGGACACTGCGATGATCATCATGAAAGAAGTCATCGATGAGAAGGGGATGTTCCACCACGGCCCTATATCGTGAGCTGACGTCCGAACTTGCATAGGCAGGCAACGTCATGACCTCGCGCCATTCAAGAAGCTAGGGTCCATTGTAACGCCCACGATGCGGCTATATCTCCCACGTGTCGAAGCACGACTTAGAGGCATACCGCATTGAAAGCAATGTCGCAAGTGAGGTAATCTTCGCACAACCCATGTAATACATAAGGGAAAAGATACATAGTTGGCTTACAGTCGCCACTTCACACAATACATAAATAAACATCCATCATTCAGATTACACTCAAGGTCCGACTACGGAACCAAAATAAAAGAAGACTACCCCAAATGCTACACAGATCCCCGATCGTCCCGACTGGGCTCCTCTACTGATCATCTGGAAACGAAACATAGTAACGGCCAGGAGCCTCGTCAAATTCCCACTTCAGCTCAGTTGCGCCATCTGCGCCAGTATCATCGGCACCTGCATCTGTGAGCCACAGGGACTCAACAATCTCACACCCGCGAGATCAAGACTATTTAAGCTTATAGGCAGGAAAAGGTGTAATATGGTGGAGCTGCGGCGGGCATTAAGCATATATGGTGGCTAACATACGCAAGTGAGAGCGAGAAGAGAAGCAACACGGTGGTCGAGAAGCTAAAAGTGATCAAGAAGTGATCCTGAAACTACTTACGTCAAGCATAACACAAACCGTGTTCACTTCCCAGACTCCGCCGAGAAGAGACCATCACGGCTACACACGCGGTTGATGTATTTTAATGAGGTCAAGTGTCAAGTTATCTACAACCGGACATTAACAAATTCCCATCTGCCTCATAACCGCGGGCACGGCTTTCGAAAGATTATATACCCTGCAGGGGTGTCCCAACTCAGCCCATCACAAGCTCTCGCGGTCAACGAAGGAATAGACCTTCTCCCGGGAAGACCCGATCAGTCTCGGAATCCCGGTTCGCAAAACATTTCGACAATGGTAAAACAAGACCAGCAAGACCACCCGTTGTGCCGACAAATCCCGATAGGAGCTGCACATATCTCGTTCTCAGGGCACACCGGATAAGCTAAGCGTACAGGTACCGACGTAATCCAAGTTGCCAAGGAATGGTCCCGCACGGTGCTCTAGTTTGGACCAACACTCGGAGGAGCACTGGCCCGGGGGTTAAATAAAGATGACCCTTGGGCTCGCGAAAACCCAAGGGAAAAAGGCTTAGGTGGCAAATGGTAAAACCAAAGTTGGGCCTTGCTGGAGGAGTTTTATTCAAAGCGAACTGTTAAGGGGGTCCCATAAATCACCCAACCGTGTAAGGAACTTAAACTCAAGGAACATAACACCGGTTTACGGAACTAGGGTGGCAAGAGTGGAACAAGTCACCAGGCATAAGGCCGAGCCTTCCACCCTTTACCAAGTATATAAGGTGCATTAATATAAACAGGAGATATTGTGATATCCCAAAGTAACCACGTTCCGACCAGGAAGAAACTTCAGCTTCACCTGCAGCTAACAATGCTATAAGAGGGGCTGAGCAAAAGCGGTGACATGGCCAAACAACGGTTTGCTAGGACAGGATGGTCAGAGGTTCAACATGGCAACAGGTAGGCATGGTAAACAAAGGCAGGTAGGGCTAACATAGCGATAGAGCGAATACTAGCAAGCAAAGATAGAAGTGATATCGAAGGTATGGTCATCTTGCCTGCAAGGTTCTCAGAGTTGTCAAAGGCTGGATCCTCGTAAGCGTACTCAACAGGGTCCTCGTGCACGTACTCGTCTCCCATCTCTACCCAAAGCAAGAACACAAGCAAAGGAACCACAATAAATCCCGGTGCAATGCACAAGCAACATGATGCAAAACATGTCATGATATGCGAGATGTGATATGCGATGCATATGCGTGCTTCGGAAGGAAAGATGATCAACAAGGCATCAACTTGGCAAACCAAGTATGCCGCTGGAAAGATAAGATGATTTCGGTCGAAATCGATGTAAAGATCACCGGGAACGGATGCACGGTTTGCAAAAGACGAGCCAGACAAGAATGGCACAAAGCTGCGATTTACAGCACGATGCTACTTTGCAAGCAACAAGAAACTATGCTACAGCACCCCAACATAAACACAAAGCATATGGCAATGATCTACAGGAGATGCTTTACAAAAGAGGAACACTGAGCTACGGCTCATTCACATCATAACAGGTTCAAACAAGCATGAAGAAATGCAATATTTCAACAGGCTGGACATGGCATAAACAGCAGCACGAAGCAATGTTCAGAGCAGGTTATCAACATGATACAGGAACTTATAATAGCAAACTAAGGCATGGCATGAATCTACTCAAAGCATAGATCAAGAGTCCCTTATTGACCATAAGCCAAAAAGGATCAGAAAATATAATGGCACCCACGTAAACATAGCAAGTTTCGTTAACAGATTTCAGCAAACAAGCATGGCATTGGAATAAAAATGAAGGCACCTTCGCGAGCTCGATGCACTCACTACAGAGCTCCTCATGATAAACTAAGCATACATCCATCAAGAAGGCATGACATAGAAGATACACATGGCAAGGAACAACATCATAGCATATCCGGATCAACTACAACAACCCCGGCAAAGTTGAATAACTTGTAAACAATCTGCCAGGAAACGATCTGAAGCAAAAGTAGAGCACGAAAAGGACATGCTAGGCTACTCCATAATTGCAACCAGGACCATGGATGGATAGAGCAAAACCATGTTTTCAAAACACCCTTACTGAAGTATCTCAAATTATGCATGGATTTATCTGTAGCAACATGTTTACATGGCAACAATTTTACAGCATAGCAGGAACTAAAAACAGAGTTAACACGAAGCCTAGTTTGCATGCTTGTGCTAGTCACCACATTGATCACAGAAATACATGGTAAGCACCTCTGTAAAAAAGACATAGCCTAGTTCAAAACACATTTAGGGATCAACCTCATAGGATGCACACATCAATCATGGCAAAAATGACAAAAGAGCTCGTTCTGATAAGAATCTGCAACTACAGAAATGAAGCCCTCTTCCAACAGCATTTCGGGCATCAAGATGGCCTCAAATGCAAATGACACAATGGAATGAAATGATGTACTCTTCGAGGCGATCAATTTGACATATTATACGCACGAAACGGATCTACGGGTGCGAAGATGCGATGCAACGAACATGCATGATTTTTGTAGAAATATCAGACAACAGTTTTCGGGGGGGGGGAGGTCAACCTGCAGCGACTGAACGGATCTGGATCTGGCGATCTCGCCGGAGACGGCGGCGCGGCT
>NC_057801.1:216343061-216347352 GCF_018294505.1 Triticum aestivum
GGGCCGGGTGCGGACGTGTCCGGCGCGATGCGGACGTGTCCGGCGGCGGCGGAGGGCGATTTCTTAGGGTTTCATCCGGAATTCGGGGGAGGGGTCTTTATATAGGCATAGAGGGAGCTAGGAGTGTCCAAATGAGCTGTAGTTTTCGCCCACACGATCGTGATCGAACGACCGAGAGCATGGATGGGAGTTAGATGGGTTATTGGGCTATTTTGGAGGGGTGTTGGGCTGCAACTTAAAAGAGGCCTCTGCGGGAGTGCAGTTAACCGTTGGAGTACCAAACGAGCTCCAAATGACCCGAAACTTGACAGGTGGTCTACCGGTGCTATACCAGGGCCACTTGGCAAGGCTCGGTCCATTCCGAGAACATTCAACACCCGCACAACGAAAGAAGACAAGAGGGGTGCGCCGGTGCATGTGGGAGTGTCGGATTGCGAAACGGACAACGGGGAAAATGCTCGGATGCATGAGACGAACACGTATGCAAATGAGATGCACATGATGACATGATATGGAATGCATGACAAGAATAAAATGCACGAACAAAAGACAAAACCCAACCACGGAGGGAATATCATATCACATAGCCGAAAATGGCAAGAGTTGGAGTTACAAAGATGGAAAGTTACATCCGGGGTGTTACAACACTCCACCACTACAAGAGGATCTCGTCCCGAGATCTAGGACTGAAAGAACTCCGGATATTCGGAACGGAGGTGATCCTCGCGCTCCCAGGTGGCTTCTCGGTCGGAGTGGTGTGACCACTTCACTTTCAGGAATTTGATTGACTTGTTGCAAGTCTTGCGCTCGGTTTCTTCGAGAATAGCAACGGGATGCTCATGATAACAGAGATCTTCTTGGAGGTTGATCTCCTCGAAGTTGATAGTGCGCTCAGGAGCCTTGAAGCACTTGCGGAGCTGTGACACGTGAAACACATCGTGCACGTTTGCAAAGTTGGATGGAAGCTCAAGTTGATAGGCGAGATCGCCTCTTTTGCCAATGATCTTGAAAGGACCCACGTATCTAGGGGCAAGCTTCCCTTTGATACCGAAGCGACGAGTGCCTTTCATTGGAGAGACGCGGAGATAGACATAGTCTTCGATTTCAAAAGCCAAATCACGGTGCTTGCTATCACAGTAACTCTTTTGTCTGATACCAACTTGTAACACCATCGATGCGGCTATATCTCCCACGTGTCAAAGCACGACTTAGAGGCATAACCGCATTGAAAGCAATGTCGCAAGTGAGGTAATCTTCGCACAACCCATGTAATACATAAGGGAAAAGATACATAGTTGGCTTACAATCGCCACTTCACACAATACATAAATAAACATCCATCATTCAGATTACACTCAAGGTCCGACTACGGAACCAAAATAAAAGAAGACTACCCCAAATGCAACACAGATCCCCGATCGTCCCGACTAGGCTCCTCTACTGATCATCTAGAAATGAAACATAGTAACGGCCAAGAGCCTCGTCAAATTCCCACTTCAGCTCAGTTGCGCCATCTGCGCCAGTATCATCGGCACCTGCATCTGTTGTGATAGATTCTGTGAGCCACAGGGACTCAGCAATCTCACACCCGCGAGATCAAGACTATTTAAGCTTATATGCAGGAAAAGGTGTAATATGGTGGAGCTGCGGCGGGCACTAAGCATATATGGTGGCTAACATACGCAAGTGAGAGCAAGAAGAGAAGCAACGCGGCGGTCGAGAATCTAAAAGTGACCAAGAAGTGATCCTGAAACTACTTACGTCAAGCATAACACAAACCGTGTTCACTTCCCGGACTCCGCCGAGAAGAGACCATCACGGCTACACACGCGGTTGATGTATTTTAATGAGGTCAAGTGTCAAGTTATCTACAACCGGACATTAACAAATTCCCATCTGCCTCGTAACCGCGGGCACGGCTTTCGAAAGATTATATACCCTGCAGGGGTGTCCCAACTCAGCCCATCACAAGCTCTCACGGTCAACGAAGGAATAGACCTTCTCCCAGGAAGACCCGATCAGTCTTGGAATCCCGGTTCGCAAAACATTTCGACAATGGTAAAACAAGACCAGCAAGACCACCCGCTGTGCCAACAAATCCCGATAGGAGCTGCACATATCTCGTTCTCAGGGCACACCGGATAAGCTAAGCGTACAGGTACCGACGTAATCCAAGTTGCCAAGGAATGGTCCCGCACGGTGCTCTAGTTTGGACCAACACTCGGAGGAGCACTGGCCCGGGGGTTAAATAAAGATGACCCTTGGGCTCGCGAAAACCCAAGGGAAAAAGGCTTAGGTGGCAAATGGTAAAACCAAAGTTGGGCCTTGCTGGAGGAGTTTTATTCAAAGCGAACTATTAAGGGGGTCCCATAAATCACCCAACCGTGTAAGGAACGCAAACTCAAGGAACATAACACCGGTTTACGGAACTAGGGCGGCAAGAGTGGAACAAGTCACCAGGCATAAGGCCGAGCCTTCCACCCTTTACCAAGTATATAAGGTGCATTAATATAAACAGGAGATATTGTGATATCCCAAAGTAACCACGTTCCGACCAGGAACAAACTTTAGCTTCACCTGCAGCTAACAATGCTATAAGAGGGGCTGAGCAAAAGCGGTGACATGGCCAAACAACGGTTTGCTAGGACAGGATGGTCAGAGGTTCAACATGGCAACAGGTAGGCATGGTAAACAAAGGCAGGTAGGGCTAACATAGCGATAGAGCGAATACTAGCAAGCAAAGATAGAAGTGATATCGAAGGTATGGTCATCTTGCCTGCAAGGTTCTCAGAGTTGTCGAAGGCTGGATCCTCGTAAGCGTACTCAACAGGGTCCTCGTGCACATACTCGTCTCCCGTCTCTACCCAAAGCAAGAACACAAGCAAAGGAACCACAATAAATCCCGGTGCAATGCACAAGCAACATGATGCAAAACATGTCATGATATGCGAGATGTGATATGCGATGCATATGCGTGCTTCGGAAGGAAAGATGATCAACAAGGCATCAACTTGGCAAACCAAGTATGCCGCTGGAAAGATGAGATGATTTCGGTTGAAATCGATATAAAGATCACCGGGAACGGATGCACGGTTTGCAAAAGACGAGCCAGACAAGAATGGCACAAAGTTGCGATTTACAGCACGATGCTACTTTGCAAGCAACAAGAAACTATGCTACAGTACCGCAACATAAACACAAAGCATATGGCAATGATCTACAGGAGATGCTTTACAAAAGAGGAACACTGAGCTACAGCTCATTCACATCATAGCAGGTTCAAACAAGCATGAAGAAATGCAATATTTAAACAGGCTAGACATGGCATAAACAGCAGCACGAAGCAATGTTCAGAGTAGGTTATCAACATGATACAGGAACTTATAATAGCAAACTAAGGCATGGCATGAATCTACTCAAAGCATAGATCAAGAGTCCCTTACTGACTATAAGCCAAAAAAGATCAGAAAATATAATGGCACCCACGTAAACATAGCAAGTTTCGTTAACAGATTTCAGCAAACAAGCATGGCATTGGAATAAAAATGAAGGCACCTTCGCGAGCTCGATGCACTCGCTACAGAGCTCCTCATGATAAACTAAGCATACATCCATCAAGAAGGCATGACATATAAGCTACACATGGCAAGGAACAACATCATAGCATATCCGGATCAACTACAACAACCCCGGCAAAGTTGAATAACTTGTAAACAATCTGCCAGGAAATGATCTGAAGCAAAAGTAGAGCACGAAAAGGACATGCTAGGCTACTCCATAATTGCAACCAGGACCATGGATGGATAAAGCAAAACCATGTTTTCAAAACATCTTACGGAAGTATCTCAAATTATGCATGGATTTATCTGTAGCAACATGTTTACATGGCAACAATTTTATAGCAGAGCAGGAACTAAAAACAGAGTTAACACGAAGCCTAGTTTGCATGCTTGTGCTAGTCACCACATTGATCACAAAAATACATGGTAAGCACCTCTGTAAAGAAGACATAGCCTAGTTCAAAACACATTCAGGGATCAACCTCATAGGATGCACACATCAATCATGGCAAAAATGACAAAAGAGCTCGTTCTGATAAGAATCTGCAACTACAGAAATGAAGCCCTCTTCCAACAGCATTTCGGGTATCAAGATGGCCTCAAATGCAAATGACGCAATGGAGTGAAATGATGTACTCTTCGAGGCGATCAATTTGACATATTATAGGCACGAAACGGATCTACGGGTGCGAAGATGCGATGCAACGAACATGTGATGATTTCTGCAGAAA
>NC_057801.1:216347728-216358202 GCF_018294505.1 Triticum aestivum
ACTCGACGGCGGAGGCGGCGGCGCGGGACAGGTGGCGGCTCCGGATTGGCTGCGGGCCGGGCGCGGACGTGTCCGGCGCGACGCGGATGTGTCCGGCGGCGGCGGAGGGCGATTTCTTAGGGTTTCATCCAGAATTCGGGGGAGGGGTCTTTATATAGGCATAGAGGGAGCTAGGAGTGTCCAAATGAGGTGTAGTTTTCGCCCACACGATCGTGATCGAACGACCGAGAGCATGGAGGGGAGTTAGATGGGTTATTGGGCTGTTTTAGAGGGGTGTTGGGCTGCAACTTAAAAGAGGCCTCTGCGGGAGTGCAGTTAACCGTTGGAGTACCAAACGAGCTCCAAATGACCCGAAACTTGACAGGTGGTCTACCGGTGCTATACCAGGGCCACTTGGCAAGGCTCGGTCCATTCCGAGAATGTTCAACACCCGCACAATGAAAGAAGACAAGAGGGGTGCGCCGGTGCATGTGGGAGTGTCGGATTGCGAAACGGACAACGGGGAAAATGCTCGGATGCATGAGACGAACACGTATGCAAATGAGATGCACATGATGACATGATATGGAAAGCATGACAAGAATAAAATGCACGAACAAAAGACAAAACCCAACCACGGAGGGAATATCATATCACATAGCCGAAAATGACAAGAGTTGGAGTTACAAAGATGGAAAGTTACATCCGGGGTGTTACATCCATCCTCGATGATATGGAAGGATGGAACTTCTAGTGATTTACGATGCCGATGATGATGATATGTGTTGGTTGAACTTGTATACTTTCTGTAGCGATGAAACTTTGTGATGTCCACGGTCCCTGCCGAACTTGCGTAATGCTACTTTGTTAGTTTGATTATGATGACCTGCATACCTCTTGTTAATTAGTTCGCATACTATATGTTGCATCTAGTTGCTAACCCTTTCTTTTTTCGTGTTGCTCTAGTATATTTTGTTGCATATGATTGTACATTCTCTTATGAAGATGCATCTCTAACAGGTACCTAGCTTCTTGATGGCGAAGAAGCAGTGCTATGTCGTGTACAAGGGGAAGGTTCCAAGAGTGTACGACGAGTGGCCTAAGTGTCAAGCGCAAGTGAATGGGGTCTCGGGCGCCAGCCATAAAGGCTTCAAAAGCAGACAAGAAGCAGAAGCTAGTTACTTGAGGTTCATGCTAGCGTGAGAGAGGACTCGTAACCGCCGCCTCATGTACTACATAGTTCCGCTCTCACTCATAGTGATAGCTCTTCTCGCGTATATCATTGTTTAGATGGATGACGATGTAGTTGCAAGTATTCGAGACTTGTATCACTATTTTCGAAATGATGACGAGAGACCACTTTGTGTTGGATAATGATTATGATGATGACCACCTTGTATCGCTATGTATATGTTATGATTACATATGTATGTGTATGATATGCTAGAGATTATTGTATAAAGCCCTAAACAAAATTCAGCAGCACAAAACATGGAGCAGATTTTTTTTCAAAAACTAATAATAGTAGCGCGGGGTATGGCATTAGCAGCATCGAGTTCTTAGCAGTAGCGCTCTTTGTACAAGGGCACTGCAGCTATTATCAGCAGCACTTGTTGCAGACAAACGCTGCTGCTATACCTAGGTAGCAGTAGCGCCGGTTAGGCCGCGCTACTGATAAGCATTAGTTGTAGCGCCGTATCAATAGCGCGGCCACCCGAGCTATTGATAAGCATTTAACCCGCGCTACTGCTAGGGTTTTCCCTAGTAGTGAGCAAGAACTGTTCTTACTTACGCAAAAACCACAACGGTGATTCATCAAGTTTGCTGTTTTAACCTTCTTCAAGGACCGACCGTAGTCAAATTCGATTCAACTAAAGTAGGAGAAACAGACACCCGCCAACCACCTTTATGCAAAACAAGTTGCATGTCTGTTGGTGGAACCGGTCTCATGTATGTGATCATGTAAGGTTGGTCTGGGCCGCTTCATCCCATAATACCTTCGAATCAAAATAAGACGTTGCTGGTAAGCAGTATGACTATCACCGCCCACAACTATTTGTGTTCTACTCATGCATATCATCTATGCATAAACCTGGCTCGGATGCCACTGTTGGGGAACGTTGCATGGAAAACAAATTCTTCTATGCACACGCAAGATCTACCAAGAATATGCATAGCAACGAGATGGGAGAGTGTGTCTACGTACCCTCGTAGACCGTAAGTGGAAGCATTTAGTAACACAGTTGATGTAGTCGAACTTCTTCGTGATCCAACCGATCGAGTACCGAACGTACGGCACCTCCCCGTTCAGCACACGTTTAGCTCAGTGACGTCCTTGCCTTCTTGATCCAGCAAGACGACGAAGTAGTGGATGAGTTCCGGCAGCACGACGGCTTGGTGATGGTGATGGTGAAGCTATCTCCGCAGGGCTTCGCCTAAGCACTACAAAAATATGACCGAGGATGTAAAAGGTGGAGGGGGCGCCGCACACGACTAAGAGATTGTCGTCGTTAGGTGGGGGGAGGGAGGAGCAACCAAGGAGGCGCCCCAAGTAAGCTGAATCCTACTTGGGGTCCTTCCCTAGTGGCGCCCCCCTTACCATATTTGCCGGAGGGGGAAAGGAAAGGGGGGAGAGGAAAGAAGGGGGAGGCCGACTCCCCTCCTTTCCTTCTCTCCCTAAGGGCTACGGCCTAGGAGGGGCACACCAGCCCCTTGTGGGCTGGTGTGTCCCACCCCCCTGGCCCATATGGCACATTAACCTCCTGGGGTGACCGGAACCCCTTCCGGTGACCCGATTTCTACTCGTACATCCCGAAACTCTTCTAGTGTCCAAATATCATCGTCCTATATATCAATCTTTACCTCCGGACCATTCCGGAGCTCCTCGTCATGTCCGTGATCTCATCTGGGACTTCTAACAACATTCGGTCACCAAATCATGTAACTCATATAACACTATATCGTCAACAAATGTTAAGCGTTCAGACCCTATGAGTTTGAGAACTATGTAGACATGACCGAGACACCTCTCCGGTCAATAACCAATAGTGGAACCTCGATGCCCATATTGGCTCCTACATATTCTATGAAGATCTTTATCGGTCGAACCTTATGACAACATACATAATTCCCTTTGTCCATCGGTATGTTACTTGCCCGAGATTCGATCATCGGTATCTTCATACCTAGTTCAATCTCGTTACTAGCAAGTCTCTTTACCCATTTCGTAATACATCATCTTGCAACTAACTCCCTAGTCACTTTTCTTGCAATACTTCTTATGATGTGTATTACCGTGAGGGCCTAGAGATACCTCTCCGATACTCGTAGTGACAAATCCTAATCTCGATCTATGCCAACTCAACAAACACCTTTGGAGATAGCTGTAGAGCATCTTTATGATCACCGAGTTACGTTGTGATGTTTGATAGAACACAAGGTATTCCTATGGTATTCGGGAGTTGCATAATCTCATAGTTGAAGGAATATCTATTTGTCATCAAGAAAGCAATAGCAATAAATTGAACGATCAATATGCGAAGCTAACGGATGGGTCTTGTCCATCACATCATTACCCTAATGATGTGATCCCATTATCAAATGACAACACATGTATATGGTTAGGAAATCTTAACCATCTTTGATCAACGAGCTAGTCTAGTAGAGGCTTACTAGGGACATGGTATTTGTTTATGTGTCCACACATGTATTTAAGTTTCGGATCAATACAATTCTAGCATGAATAATAAACCTTTATAATTAATAAGGAAATATAAAATAACAACTTTATTATTGCATGTAGGGCATATTTCCTTCAGTACTATACCCGAACACAATAAACACAAGTAAGACGTAGGATATTATCTATTTGGGAGAGCCCAAACCTGGGTAAAATCATGTGCCAATGTTACCATCATTCCAAGATGCCTAGCTTAGTATCCCTACCTCGAGATATGCCGGATTTTGGCTCCGACAGAGATGACATGTGTGGGGTATATATGATGAGATGGATGTCGGGGAATGTAGAATGCAATTTTAAAAAAATTCCTACGATCACGCAAGATCTATCTAGGAGATGCATAGCAACGAGAGGGGGAGAGTATGTCCACGTACCCTCGTAGATCGAAAGCGGAAGCGTTAGGTTAACGCGGCTGATGTAGTCGATCGTCTTCGCGATCCAACCAATCTAGTACCGAACGTACGACACCTCCGAGTTCCGCACACGCTCAGCTCGATGATGTCCCTCAAAATCTTGATCCAGCAGAGGGTCGAGGGAGAGTTTTGTCAGCACGACGGCATGATGACGGTGTTGGTGATGTGATCCGCGCAGGGCTTCACCTAAGCACTATGATGATACTATCGGAGGAGTAAACGGTGGAGGGGGCACAGCACACGGCTAAGACAATGTTGTGCCTTTGGGGTGCCCCCTGCCCCCGTATATAAAGGAGGGGGGAGGAGGCCGGAGGCCTGGAGGGGCGCGTCATGTGGGGTAGTCCTACTAGGACTCCTCTCCTAGTAGGATTCGGCCCCCGCACCTTTTTCCTTTTTTCCGGAGTAGCAAAGGGGGGAAGAGAGAGGGAGTAGGAGAGGGAAAGGGGGGGCGCCGCCCCCACCCCTTGTCCGATTCGGATTGGCAAGGGCGGGCATGTGCCACCTCCTATGGCCGGCCCTCTCTTCTCCACTAAGGCCCATGTTGGCCCATTACTTTCCCGAGGGGAGGGGGGTTCCGGTAACCTCCCGGTACTCCGAAACTTGTCCAAAACTTTTTGAAACCATTCCGGTGTCCGAATGTAACCTTCCAATATATCAATCTTTACCACTCGACCATTTCAAGACTCCTTGTCATGTCTGTGATCTCATTCGGTACTCCGAAGAAACTTTGGTCACCAAAACACATAACTCATAATACAAATTGTCATCGAACGTTAAGCATGCGGACCCTGCGGGTTCGAGAACTATGTAGACATGATCGATACACATCTCCAATCAATAACCAATAGCAGAACCTGGATGCTCATATTGGTTCCTACATATCCTATGAAGATATTTATCGGTCGCATAACAACATACATTGTTCCCTTTGTCATCGGTATGTTACTTACCCGAGATTCGATCGTTGGTATCTTCCTACCTAGTTTAATATCGTTGCTGGCAAGTCTCTTTACTCGTTCTATAATGCATCATCTCGTAACTAACTCATTATCACATTGCTTGCAAGGCTTATAATGATGAGCATTACCGAGAGGGCCCAGAGATACCTCTCCGATACACAGAGTGACAAATCCTAATCTCGATCTATGCCAACCCAACAAACACCTTCAGAAACACCTGTAGAGCATCTTTATAATCACCCAGTTACGTTGTGACGTTTGATAGAACACAAGGTGTTCCACCGGTATTCGGGAGTTGCGTAATCTCATAGTCAGAGGAACATGTATAAGTCATGAAGAAAGCAATACCAATAAAAATTAACGATCATTATGCTAAGCTAATGGATGGGTCTTGTCCATCACATCATTCTCTAATGATGTGATCCCATTCATCAAATGACAACACATGTCTATGGTCAGGAAACACAACCATCTTTGATTAACGAGAAGAAGATTTGTTCTCAGGTCAAATTCTGCAGTTATGGTTCATACTCCTTTGCTCTTGCATCACTGTATTTACTCATACCAACTATTTTCAAATTTTAAGGATGGAATTGAAACTCCAATGGCGCAATAGGTATGTTTTAAACCTGTTTCTTTAACTGGTTTGCTGTTGTAACTTGCTCTATGTTGATTTCAGTTTCAATTGAATAAATAGTTATGTTCTCATGTCATGCACATTACAAGTGTTGTTATTGCTCTATAGTTTCCCACACTTATATTCTGTCTATTCTACTTTGTCTTAAACAAATATTATTTGAACTGTGTCTCTATCTTGATTTGGCAACAAAAACTAGAATGATATAAACCATAAAGTGACCATGGTACATAGATATATGTTTGTTTCATGTTGTTATCCTGTCCACTTTATTACTGAACTCATTTACAAAAATGAGTATCATATACAACATGGTAAACCTGAGATGTGTCTGCTTGTTTCTCTTTTAGAATGCGGACAAAATATTGGAGAACAGTACCCCATTATGCAATGGTAAAGGAAGTAATGCAGATAAGGTTCAAGATAGTGAGACATCCTTGTTGGTCTCCAAGAAAGCTGATAAAAACTATCTTGACGACAGTGAGAGAACCGAAAAGTCATGTCTTGATGTAGTGTTCGAGTTACTGGCCACTACTGCTGGCACAAGCTCTTCGAACTCATTGCCTGAATTAGTTCATCTTCTTGAGTCTCAACTTCAAGTTGAAAGACATCGATCAGATGTGCTGCGACAGGAAGCTAAAGGACTGAGGAAGTCCCTGCAGAATTCAGATACATACTTTCTGGTGCAACAGCAAGCGCTGGAGGATTTAAGCGCCAAACAAGAGAAAGTTAATAAGCTTGCTAAGCATCTTGCCAGCATTATGGGTACCCAGGATATTGTTTCTTGAGATCTTCTGAAGTGGTTTCAGTTCTGGACTTGTTTTGCTGCGGCGTTTATTTGCGTTGGTCGCCAACTTTGACAACCAGTGTATATGATATGCTGCTTTGTTCCTATATTTGCACTGGTGGCGAACTTTGATGCCCGGTGGATGTAATATGTGTAATAGCCATGATAGCCTAGCGTAAGTTGCTTGCTTATTTATTTCCTTGTTGTCTTGTTTATTTGTTTGCTTGTAGCGAGTGTAGTTCTTTTTCCGCGGTTTGCTAGTGGCCGCAATAATTTATTTTTTAAAACTAGGCCATAATAACCATGGGCTACATATTTACTGTAGTGACACTCGGCCTCCTACGGTCCGTAGAAACAATGAGCCTTCTACGGGCCGTAGAAACAATGGGCCTCCTATAGGGCATAGAAACAATGGGCCTTCTTCGGGCCGTAGACACAGTGGGCCTTCTACATGCCGTATCATCAATGTGCCTTCTACGGGCCGTTTGATCAGTTGGCCAAACATTGGCCAATAACAGACCGCATTATGGCCGTAAACAGGCTAGAGTTGGAATCGTCCGTTCATGGGCCGACCATAATGGGCCGTCGTTAATCGGTTGTATTTGATGACGCTATGAAAAGGGCCCAACATAATAATGGGCCACAAACGGGCCGACTGTAACCACGGGCTGAATTTGGCCCACAAGCAGAAAATTATAATAACGGGCCATAAGTAACCGAATGTTGGAAATGAGCCCAAAAATAAATGGGCCCTGAGAAGGCCGAAATATAACATGGGCTGGAAATGGCCCAATGGAATAATGGGCCGTTAATGGGTATAAAGTGATACACTGTCCATTACGGGCCAGTTTTACCACGGGTCGTTAATGGGTCAAGAGTTACAAAGGGCCTCATATGGGCTGAAAGACGTCATGGGCCATACATGGGCCGGAAGTTAAAACGGGCTGGAATCATATTGGACGGCCCAGATGACGCTACTGGGCCTAATTCATATAGGTCATAACGGGCCCTACGTTAGCGGGCTGTAAATGGGCTATATGCGAACAAGTCGTTAACAGGCTTTCCGTGGGCCGGCCCGCCACCTTTTGACCAAGTCAAACGGGTCGGCCTTTTCACAGGAATGGACCTCTATTGGGCCGTGCCACGTGTCGATGTATCATAGGCGCCTTCGGTCCAATGAGTGGATGACATCTGTCCCAACGGTGAGCCGACACGTGTTTCCTCCAATCAATGATGATTTTACCTGTGAAAAATCCCCATTGGTTCGGGCTGTTAACGGGTTATCGGATCCAAAACCGGACCCGGTAGCTTAATGGCGTTCCGTTACGGTGGATGCCACGTGTTGGTCACCCTTGACGAAAGCACTTCTATGACGCGTGATTTATCGTCATGGAAGTGGACACTTCCGTGATGATAATTTTGGTAATGTCATGGAAGACTTCTACGACAGCACAGGTATGACTATCTTGATTCTGTTATAAAATCGTCATGGATGTACATGCATGACAGAAAACACGACCTACTATGACAAACACGTATCATCACGGAAGTGTATTTTTTTGTAGTGAGAGCATCTTTATAATCACCCAGTTACGTTGTGATTTTTGATAGCACACAAGGTGTTCCTCCGGTATTCGGGAGTTGCATAATCTTATAGTCAGAGGAACATGTATAAGTCATGAAGAAAGCAATAGCAATAAAACTTAACGATCATTATGCTAATCTAATGGATGGGTCTTGTCCATCACATCATTCTCTAATGATGTGATCTCGTTCATCAAATGACAACACATGTCTATGGTCAGGAAACATAACCATCTTTGATTAACGAGCTAGTCAAGTAGAGGCATACTAGGGACACTTTGTTTTGTCTATGTATTCACACATGTACTAAGTTTTCGGTTAATACAATTCTAGCATGAATAATAAACATTTATCATGATATAGGGAAATATAAATAACAACTTTATTATTGCCTCTAGGGCATATTTCCTTCAATAGATAGACTACATATTAAGATAAACAAGGTAGTGTAGATGATTTTTTTTAGGTATATAGGATAATGTTGAACATTTCTTAATGCACCTTGAACATTTTCTTAATACGCAACTACATTTTGAATATGTCAAACATTTTGTAAATACACCATCAACATATCTTAAATACCCATTGAACACTTTATAAAAATACACATTAAATTTCTTTGGGCCATCTGCATTTCTGTCCCTAACTCGAATCACCTACTCATATATGTCCCTAATTTTGAAGCCTGCTCAAATTTTCCCCTCTATCGTTATTTGCACTTATATAAATGTCATTCTCTGTCGTTACCGTCTGGTCAAAGGACTTGGGTGCACAAGGTGCTTGCAAGTTTTTGTGATCAAATGACATGTGAGGAGCTCTAGCAAAAAATAAAATAGTCATTTTTTCCAAAGTTTTTTCCCAAGCCAAATTTTGTTTTTTTTCTCCACTAGCTCCTACAGTGTCCAAACATAACAAAACTTTGCACGCACCTTGCGGACCCGAGCCTCTTTGATGCCAATTCTTTTTTCTTATTTTTTGAATTTTCTTGCTATTTTTTTGAATTTAATGTTCACAGGCGTACATATTTATTGTTTTTTTTGCCACGAGCTCCTGTAATGTCCAAACAGCACGAAAATTTGCACGTATCTTGCGAACATGAGTATCTTTGATCCCACAAAATTTCAGATTTTTTAGATTTTTTTGCTAATTTCTTTAGGACGGTCAAAACCCTTTGACCGGATTTGACCGGACGGTAACGATATAGAAGGGCATTTCTACAAGTGCACATAAGGGTAGAGGGGCAAATTTGAGCAGCCTTTGAAATTATGGGCAAATATGAGTAGTGGGTTCCAGACTTCCAGTTAGGGACACAGATGTAGAAAATTAGTAACATGGCATGTTGATTTAGAAAAATGGTGAACATTGTAAAAAATACACATTGAACATTTGTATAAAATTAGTAACATGGCATGTTTTTACAAATATAAAATAGAGAAATAGATGAAAACTAAATGTGAGACAAAAGAAGAAAGAATGACATATTTATACAATGAGGTTTTATTCGAAATTAATGCATAAAATTACAATGAAAATATAAGAACATTTTCTTATAAAATACTGACTTAT
Source organism: Triticum aestivum (assembly GCF_018294505.1). Lineage (NCBI taxonomy): Eukaryota > Viridiplantae > Streptophyta > Magnoliopsida > Poales > Poaceae > Triticum > Triticum aestivum. The sequence goes on from NC_057801.1 coordinate 216,357,393, forward strand.
TATTATCAAATAAATCTCGGGTTAGACTGTGGCTTGGATAATCGAGGAGCAACTAACCAAGGGGTACCCATTGCGGAAGCCTCGTAAGGGTCACTTTTAGTGGGTTGAGAGCGAGCCACTTGGCGCACTCTCAGTTGCTTTCATGTGTCGCGTGCTGGACGCTCCCCTGGGATATTTCTTCTGTACACATTTTCAGCTTTTGGATGGGTTTTTTCGTGTGTTTTTTGGCTTTTTGTTTTTTGCCCAATTTTCCATAGGTTTTGCGGGAAAGACACAATTGCATGAAAAAACTCTTTTTTCTATGAGAGGCACATATTTGCTTCCACAAAAGGCACAACCATGCCTCTCGAAAAAGAAAAAAAAAGGTTTCTTTCTTTTTGCTTCCATGAGAGGCACATATCTTCTTCTCATGGAGGCACATGTTTCTTTCCGTGAGAGGCACAACTGTGCCTCTTAGAAAAAGAAAAAATATGTTTTCTTTTTCTCAGCGAGAGGCACATATTTGCTTCTCATGGAGCCACAGGTTTGCTTCCGCAAGAGGCAAGGTTGTGCCCCTCGAAAAGGAAAACAAGTGTTTTTTATTTTACTTCCGCGAGAGGCACAGATTTGCTTCTCATGGAGGCATAGGTTTGCTTCCACGACAAGCATAGTTGTGCCTCTCGAAAAGGAAAAAATATATTTTAAACTTCTTGCTTCCATAAGAGGCACATATTTACTTCTCGTGGAGACAACAATTTCCTTCATGAGAGGCATGGTTGTGCCTCTCTGAAAAAGGAAAAAAAAGTGGGGAAAAGTCGTGCTTCCATCTCG